>NW_023478486.1:0-2584 GCF_013731165.1 Rhagoletis pomonella | reverse complement strand
ACTAACTAGAAATAATTCATATTAGAAAAAAACTAAATTATCCATACGCACACTTTCATTTGAAAACCGAAATAATGCATATGTGAAAAACAAAGAATACATGCACAGTTTCGGTTGAAAACAGAAATAATGCATATGAAATACCGAAGTAATGCATACATGCACAGTAGATTGTCCAAAAACAATAAAGTCGGAATTTTAATGTCGCCATCCCCTAGGCTTGTTCTGAACCGAAAAAAATTTACCCCTATTTGTTTATTTTGAAATCAAAAAATATTTAGGGAGTGCTCACAGCGCTCAAAGTTTTCCATGCACATATTTTATATGGGGGAAAAAACTACTTTAAGTAGAAATGGTATAAAATTCTTGAAAATCAATATTTTTCGGTCGGTTCGGTTCTCCAATATTAATATCCAATTGTTTATTTAACCATTTTTTAATATTAAAGATTTTTTATTGGTCCCCCCATTGCCCTTTCTGGCGGTTTTGGAGGACCTATAAAATATAGTTACCATGAAAAAATGGTTAAAGAAGCAATAGGGTATTATTACTGGGAATCTCCTGCAGATAAACAAGATTTTCTGGTAGAAAAAATTTGATTTTTAACTATTCTATACAATTTCTAAGAAAAGTTGTTTTTTCCCCATATAAAATACATGGAAAACTTTGAGTGCTTTGAGCACCGCCTAATTTTAATTTTTTTTTTTTGTGAAAATAAAAAATAGGGGTATATTTTGGACCACCGAAGTTGCGCATATGGAAACTGCGCATTTAGGTTTCAACCGAAACTGTGCATGCATGCATTATTTCCGTTTTTGTTATATGCATTATTTCGATTTGCAACCGAAACTGTGCATGCATGCAGGAGTGATGGCTGGATCGCTTCTTGTGTAATCGAAGTGCTCGATAGAAGTGGGCGAGCTCTCTTTTAATAGAAATAAGTTTACCCGCCAAGCAGCCAACTGTTTGGAGGGGAAACTTATCGAAAATTTATTCAACGGAAAAGGACATTCATATGTATTTCCTAACGGCGTGTCAGTTATTTGGTCATATATATACACGTTTATGTGAGTGCGTGGATATGCTCGGTTGCATGAAAGTGCATTTTCACATTAGGGTGGTTCACCCGATTAGGTACTTGGTTTAGCGTGGAGGCCTAAACAATAATAATAATCCCAACGGTTTTTACCCTCCATTCCCGCCCATCCGCACGAGGGGCGCAGTCCGCATGACGTACGGAACCAGTATTTTCAATTTTCGCGTCGGGTGTATCAATTTTGAGTAAATTGGCGTCCTTAAATTTCGAAATATTGAAGTTTCAAGCATTTCTGAAATGTACCGTTATATGAAAAGCGGCCTAAATTTGAGTCCGATTTCAATAATTTTCAACGTTTTGCTTTTGTGTGGCAAGCACAATAACCACACCGACTTTGGTACTAATTGATAGAATGGTTACCGAGATACATATATGTGATCATAAGTGGGCGGTGCCATGCCCGTTTTCCAAAATTTTATCATAAACGTATTTCCTGGTAACGGATTGTTTCAAGCATCATTTTTGAATAAATTAGCTTTAATATTTACTGATATTGCGAAGATTTCGTATTTCTCCAAATTACCGTTATATGGGATGTGGGCGTGGTTATTGTCCGATTTTAAAACTTTTCGGGATTCTGTAGCAAGGCTAACAACTGTGCCAAGTATAGAAGAAATTGGTGCTGCGGTTACCAAAATATGCACATGTAACCATAAGTGGTCGTGGCTACGCCCATTTTCCAAAAATGTATAATATTATTATTTTTCGTATAAAAATTATTGTAAATATTTATTTTAAGTGAATAATCTTCAGTAATTACAAATATATTGCAGTTTTCGTATTTCTAAAAATTACCGTTATATGGGAGGTAGGCGTTGTTATCGCCCGATTTTGCCCATTTTCAATACCATCCGCACTAAAGAAGTGCACCTATCAAGTTTCGTTAAGATATCTCTGTTTTTACTAGAGTTATCGTGTGCACAGACGGACGGACGGACAAACAGTCACCGCTTAATCGAATTCCCTTTTCATTCTGATCATTATACCCGAGCGCACTTGTGCGCAAGTGTATTATAACTTTGTTCACATAACGGTTGTTTGTAACAGGCAAAACGAATCGAGATAGATATAGACAAATGTATACACAAATGAGCAGGATGAAAAGAGAAATCGATTAAGCGGTGACTGCCTGTCCGTCCGTTCGTCCGTCCGCCCGTCTGTCCGTCCGTCTGTGCACACGATACTTCTTTCGGGCGTAGGACGGATGGTATTGAAAATGGGTAAAATGGGACCATATAACGGTAATTTTCAGAAATGCGAAAACTGCGATATTTTAGTAACTAGTGAAGATTATTCACTTAAAATTGATATTTAGAATAACTTTTAGACGACAAATAAGAATATTATACATTTTTGAAAAATGGGCGTAGTCACACCCACTTATGGTTACATGTGTATATCTTGGTAGCCGCTGCACCAATATCTCCCAAACTTGGCGCAGCTGTTGTCCTTGGTACAACATACCAAATGACCGAAAATTTTTAAAAT
>NW_023478485.1:0-2584 GCF_013731165.1 Rhagoletis pomonella | reverse complement strand
CTTTGCTTGCATTTTTCGCCAAGGGGGTAAACACCCAAAAAAAAAAAACAAAACGTTCGAGGAAATTCTAGCTCACGTTTAGTGTCGAAATAGCCATAGACTCCAAGCTACTTTGGCTTAAATAACTCAATTGGCATAAATTTATTCAAGTAAGACTACTTACACATGTATGTTGTTAAGTAAGTACTGTAATAAAACCCTTCCTCCAAAAATACGCAACCTACTTTAGACTGTATATTGGAAATGTACAAAATGGAATAAAGAACCTTCCACTCACAATGATTAAAAAAATTTAATACAAAATTTTGCGGACTTTATTTCAACACAAAATTTATTAGGCACATACATTGTAGCTTGATTCATCAAAATTGGTTGAAATTACCCAGCATTGAAAATACTTTTTAATCGAATTGTTATTCTCGCTTTTTTTAACCTCGACGGTGAAAAGAGCGCTGAGAAGGTTGATAAGTTGCTGCCATGGAAGATCGCGCAACATTAACCAGCAAAAATGGTACCTTATTGTATCATAATCTCGTTGTTGTGCCCGAAATGAGCTCTGATTTTATCCATACGTACAATTGTACTACATATAAGTATTTCGTTTTAGTTTTCATTGTTTCCCCGCGTTTGGAGAGTGGCTTAACTTTTCAGGTTTATTTTACGGTACAGTGAACAACACTATGAAATATAGAGAATCACGTACGTTTGGTAATTGTGTAATGGAAAGTCATGTTCTGCTACCTTTTTGTGCTTTAAATGTAAACATATATACGTGTATGTATGCACATACATACATATGTACGAGTATATATAAAAAATTGCATCAAATCCAAAGGGGCAATAAAAAATTTGAATTCCCTGCCATTAAAAAAAAAATCAGAATAAGGACCATAATTTTTTATAAAGCATTGGACTATGTAGTTATAAACAGTGTTGGCACTAATCGATTGATTTTTTAATCAATTAGTTAATTCGATTGAATTCAATCCGATTACAGTTAATCATGATTCATTTTAATCTGATTAAACGGTTAATCGTAACCGCGATTAAGAAAATTAATTTTTAATTATTAACCCTTAATTTGATTAAGTAGGTTTGGTGATTAATTACATAATTTATGCTGGAATTTTACTGTGAACACAAGCCCAGTTAACCGGGTATGGCAAAGTCGGTTTTCCTCATAAATCTAAGCAATTTGGTGTGCATTTTCATTCAGATCTATTTTAACAGACGGTAAGCAAATTAGGTTTTAATATCCCTCTGCACATGTGCGATGGGTTATAAAAATTCCCAGTTTATGTACTACTACTAATAATAATAATAATAATAATTTTTTTTTATATATTATGCGTTTTTATAAGCGTAATACACAAAATCATTAATCAGATTAACATTTTGCCAACACTGGTTATAAATACAAAAAAAAATGCTTTTAGAAATATTTGTACATGTCTATTAAATGACAATTGTACATAAACATTTTAACCAGAAGCATCATAAGCTTTGGATTTTGTATTTTTTCACAAATTTTTGTGAACGGCTTTTCAACTAATCGCTTCCAATGATGTTGGGGGCAGCCAAGTTTTCATTCAACTAATCACCTCTAAAATTGCCTGTTTAATCGCCTCATGTGGACACCGTTTTAAATACACAACTCCACTCAACACATGTCCAGCGAAAGATACAAACGCTAATCGATTTCTATAAGTTTTGAACTGGAATCTGAAATCAAAATTCAATCGCCATTAAAAAATTTCGTTCAGTACTCAGCACTATGTATGTTTGTATGTATATAGGTTCAAAAGAAGGATTGTACTTTCTTTCTAACTCAAAAATATTCTGTTTCTCCTAGTTTGCCGCTGTAACCGCCTAAGCGAGTTTGGCCAAGTTCAATAAAGCACGCCAATCGTTTCTCTTCTATACGAATTAACGCCATTTGGAAATGCCAAGTCCTTCTCCACTTGGTCTGTCCATCGCAGAGGAGGCCTCCCTCTTCCTCTGCTACTACCAGTGGATTTCGAGTTGAATAATGGAGTTAGGGCTGGAGCAACAGTGTCCAATCGAAAGACATGACCAAGACGGCGGAGCCGCTGCATTACGTCTACATATATCGTTGTAAAGTTCATGCAGGTCATCGTTGCAACGTCAACGGTTCTTTCCGTCGCCATCGCGAAATGGTCCGTAAATCTTCCCGCAAAATTTTTTTCTCGAACGCTTCCAAGGACAGGCCAAGGCAAGAATGATTCTTCGTTTGATCTCGGGGCTGCACGACAGTTTTGTTTTCGGTAAATGAGGCTGCTAGTCAGTTCTGGTAAAACGATTTTCGGTCCCTAAATCTTAGATTCCATGCATACAACAGAGAGTTGGTAACGTCGATAACTATGTTTAACCGGAGATTAAAGTTAACCAGACATTAAGTAACCGGCCCTTAATGTGAAATCAAAACTTAAAAAAAGTTGGCAAATTTCTCATTCTAACCTCAAAATGCTTAGATATTAGCCGTCATCGATTCGCCAACAGTTAGCGAGTGGCGGAACGAACGAACTCAATGAGGTACACCCAAACTCGCTATCGTCCATCTTTG
>NW_023478484.1:0-2585 GCF_013731165.1 Rhagoletis pomonella | reverse complement strand
CTTACGTTCGTATGTACATACATGTCAAACTCGTATTTATCTAGGCTTATGTATTTCAAGCCGTTGCAGTATTTATCGTTGTTTCCATTACCCTTTAATCGCAGCAGTTTAAGCTGTATGTATGTATGTATGTTCTATGTACCTGTATATGCCTATTACATTTGTTAGCTAACCGCAATGCGTCAATCGCTGTTTCTCCTTGTGCGCACATAACTTGCCAAAATTTATATATGCTAACGCAGCAAGAAAAGCAGTTCAGTCGTCGAACAATCGAGAAAAGCGAAGGACACACTGCGGTAAGTACTACTGTTTGTACATGCATATATGCAAAGACATAACCCTTGGAATTTATAGAAATAAACCAAGTCCAGCCAGAATAACTGAAGGAAGTTTATTGGGATTTGAGTTAAATTCGCTAGCGCCAACGACGACATGTGCTACGAACTAGTTTTTCGCATTTTCTGTCGAACGTATTATTTTGAGTTGTGACTCTTTTGAAGACGGTGTGCGATATATCCGCTGAAAACCCCGGTTGGCATCAAACTTTATATTTTTAAATAACTATGCGCGCACCGAAACAACTCGCGGTGATGAAAAACTGAAACTGAGAAAAACAATTCTGTGCATGTCATAGCCAGTGTTGCCATGTCTTCGGCATGAGAAAACGTCCCTCTTGGTCTGAAAAAACGTCATTTCCTACCCAAAAACGTCTTTTTCAAATGAATTTAAAAAAAATTTCGTCTTATTAAACTTTTATTGTATACAAAGGTACATAGATATGTACGTAAGGTATATTAAAATGTCATTTCGACAGAGCACATTTAAAATTCATTGTAAACTGGTTTGAGATCGTTAATATAAAAATCATTTTATACATACACTTGTGACCAGCTGATTAAGTAATCAACATTTCGATCGATTTTGGCGGTTTCTCTTTTGTTTATTTAATGTTTATTATTTTTCCATAAAAGCCAAGCTCATTATATAACAAACAAAATATAAATCCACATTTCAAACTTTGTGCAAAAGTTATAAAAAATCTGTAAATCTTCAGCTAGATTTTCAACTTTTTATTAAGTTTTTTTAGAATTTTTTTGAGTATGCAGTTTGATAGCGCATTAAATTTCAGGACAATAATGTGCAAGTTTGAATGGGCTAAATAATCGCTTTGATTTTTAATAATATTTTTTTTCTTGTAGGCATTTGGTTAGGGGTTCGGCTGTCGAAAATGATAAATTACGTTCTGCTAAGAAGGAGCATAGCAATATTTCAGAATTTTTTGCGTTCGTTACATTTTCAATGAAGTCTTAAAAAAGTCACCTAGTTTTTTCTGACTTTTTATGCCGCTACAACTTTTTTGATGCTTTTGCGAGCGTGCGTGTTACAATAGATCAGCTTTTCCTGATTTGGCTTTTAATGTGCCTATTGCAAACATTACAATAAGCACGGGATCCTTAGTCCAAGATCCAAAAAAAAAGTGCGCGTACGCTTGGTTTACATCATATTTAAGTCATCTGTGTCCAAAGAATAAATATCTTTTGAAGCAGCTGCTGCAAAACACAAAGCTTGTAAATATTTTTTAAAAAAGTAATTCAAATTCAGTTCTACTTACAAGACCCCTACCGTCAAAAAGAAAAATTACTGAGAAGTTAAAAAACGTCATTTTTACACAAAAAAGTCCAAACGTCAAGGGATACAAAAAACGTCCAAATGACATTAAAAACGTAAACCTGGCAACGCTGGTCATAGCACACACTTTTCTTTCTCTACCTAGCGCAGCGATCGACATGTCATAGCTTACTGAGCGCTCTGGGACCACATGCGTGTTTCACCAACGACTGAGAGAAATAGAGATTTTGACAGAATCCTCTGTGTGCGTGACGTCATCTTGGTGCAATTGTTGATTGTGAGCATACGAAAAAACCAAACAACAATTTTAATATTTGTGTGTTAATATTTCTGCTTGGTTTAAAGCAATTATTGACATATTACAAAGCAAAATGAAGTGTGCAGTGGCAAAGTGTAATAGTGAAAACAAAAGGAAAGCGTGCGATATAAGTTTTTTTTCGTTTCCTACGGACGCAAGCCTGGCGAAAAAGTGGAAGCAATTCTGCCGTCGAGGAGATGCATTAAACACCAAATTGAGCTTTGTGCTATGTGTGTGAGCTATGAGCTTCTACATGGAACTATGTTGGCATTTCCTTGGTGAATTGTAGTAGGTATATTTACATGGTGAATGTACGCAGTTGCTGGCAATGGTATACATACAAAAGCAGTTTCTACAGTAAATGGATACATGAACTTCACTACCTACTTATTTTTGTTAGTACCTGATTCTTTTAAGTGCTGGTATGAGGTAATGCATCAGTGGATAAGGTCGCCAGGCGCTAATTCAAGTGGCATCTTACCGCGCTGTTACGTACGTAATACAAAACAGTGCCCAAATTATTATACATTTAAAAGTTCAGCTTAAATTATGTTTTACTTACATATAATATTTCTTTCCAAAGAAGCCACACTCATGCATCTTCTCGGAAATGGTACAAAAGTCATCAAATAAAAGCTGTGGAGTCAACCCTGTGCAG
>NW_023478483.1:0-2585 GCF_013731165.1 Rhagoletis pomonella | reverse complement strand
TTTTTCCAACAGAATTATAAAATCTATTATATTTTTAGACTTCCGTTAAAATATTGCGTGAGCTGGACTTATTTAAAAATAGCTCTAAAAATCGAGATTTTTTTTATAAATAAAATTAGTTTAAAATATTTTTTTTTTCTAAAAACTCACCTGAGATGATAGAAAAGTTTAAGCTTAAAAGGTCTGCATAATTATGTTCAAAAATTTTGTCAACGAAATCAAAATTAATGAGATTTTTGTAGGTATTTTCAAAGCGGTCTAGCTTATGTAAATCTAAATATTTTTCCGCAATATTTTTCCAGTGGAAAAACCGCAACTTTTTTTTGGTTATGCACCCTAATGCACATACATATGCATGTACATTCTTGCGAGGAATGCACATAAGCTTTCGTAAATGTTTCTGCGCCTTCAGTCATTCAAAATTATGTATACAAAATAAAAATGTTTACCACTCCGGCGATAAACGAAAACGAAATTTCTGTTTTTATGCCCTAAGATTACTTGTTATTACAGTTTTATATGTACATAAACGTGCATATGTATGTATATATGCACATAATCATTCCCGAGTGACCTGCTGACGATGATCGTTCGTCTGATGCAGTCAAGGAGGCACAACTACGAGTATTAAATACATATCTACATACATACTTATATATTTAGTTGTTGATTCGTTGAAAATCGTCAATGGGTTAAAATAAGTATAAACGCCATGTCTACAGCAAACGAAAGTGAATAAAATGCCACAACGTACATTCCCAATTACATACAAGCAAAAGAAAAAAAACCACATTTACCAATGAGCGAGTGCGCAATGCTTCTTACAAGTAAAGCCAAAGATCGATGCGGCTGTGAGCCAATTACCATTTTTGCAATGCAACTCACACATACCTTCATTACAAAAGTGGCTGACGGCGCAAGGCAACTGTTGTAGCAACAACTGTCATCTTGCATGCCGCAAGTGGCGGAGGGAGTGGGCAACTTGTATAGCAGCTGATGAGCAGCATCTTTGCAACGATTTCCTCCAATGACGGCAAGCGGTTAGTCGAAGACTTCCAGAAGATACGAGTCTCTATCTACGGCTGCAATTTTGCGAACGCAACACCGCTGAGCGTGACAAATTCATTCATATGCGTGGTGGATGAGGTTATTCATGGTTTAAGAAAAAAATATTCATTTGAATTCCTACACATGTCTCTATATGAATTTACATACTTATATACACTATACTGGGTCGTGAAAAAAGGGTATCACCTCACCGAGTCGTTCAAATTTTCTTTACCAGGATCCATTTTATTTAGTGAGTTTGAAGTGCCCTTTGTACCTTGTGTAAAAATGATGGAGCCTAGTGTTAGGGAAGCAACGTATTTTACTGACTTCTCGAACTCCATACAGATTTCGCTTCGAAAAATATGTATGCTTATCGAATCTCGAGGTTACGCACAAATCATTTACCAACTCCACCATCACTGCCTCTTCCCAGTTAATAACTTTGCCCCGGTGCATGGCCTAGTCCAGACAGTTTGATCCGCCCCCCTTTTGCTTTGATTTCACAACCACTTTCGGTGCCATAGTTTCCGCCTCTTTTGCAGCGCCAGACGCATATAATTGCGCTCGACGCACGCCGCAACAATGTAACAGGCAGCAGGCAGGTTTTCAAAAGCTTAAAGCGAGTCTGCTGGTCGAAGCTGCTGGCTGCTGGCTGCTAGCTGTGGTATGTGGCCTGCTGGCCAAGTTTCACTTTCAATCGGGATGCCTTCTTGATTAAGGTGCGCGCGCAAAAAGTAAATGAAATTGCGCGTGATGGAACTATTTATGTTGGTGGGATGCTGTGCGTAGCTTGGATTGTGCCGATGTGCGGAATGATTATCAAGATTTGTCGGTTGTTGGTTGCTGCTTGAGGCACTACAATTTGCAATGCTGCTTTTTTTTGGTACTTCTATAGGTAAATATATATTTACACACGTCTGCAATCGGCTGTTGTTTGCAAGTTATTTGTTGTATGTGTAAACATGTTGCCAAACTTGTTATTAACCCATCGTCAATATTGCAAGTCAAATTTGCTGAAGGTGGGTAAGCAGCAATTTGTAGTTTTTTTTTTGTTTCTGCTGTGTATAAACAACTTACCTGTTTCTTATAAAATTTATGTGTTTGTAAATGGCTTTGTATTTCTTTTTATATTAATAAATAAATAAAATATTGATTAAATTTTCTATTGATTTGAATTTGTTTAGTACTCAATTTTAAAATTCATTTAAATGTTTTAAATTTTTCCAATTTTTATATTTTTTTATATAAATTTGTTTTAAACAATTTTGAATTTGAAATTTTTTAATTTAAATATTTTTCTATTTAAATATTTAAAATTTTTTTATTTTTATTTAAAAATTTTTAAATTCATATTTTTTGATTATTAATTTATAAGTTTTAAAAGGTTTAATTTTTTTTAAATGTATAATTTTTTAAATTAATAGGTTCAACATTTTTAAAAATTTAATTATTTTTTAATTCATAATTTTTTAAATTGATAATTTTTTCAATTGGTTTTTACACTTATTTTCTAATACATATTTAATTATTTATTT
>NW_023478482.1:0-2585 GCF_013731165.1 Rhagoletis pomonella | reverse complement strand
TATCGTTCCGGCCACCAGATTCGTTGGTTTTCATAAAGTTTCATTTGGCAGTACAAAATGTTGACTCGAAATGCTGAACAAGTTTTGAGAATTTTCCTAATTTTAGCGAAAATGCGTAAATTAAAACTGCGATTAAAACAGAAGCGCCGATTTTGGTTTCGGAAATTGTACTTAGAGCGACACAAATATGGATTGTTTGAAAGTTCATTAAGAAACTTGGCTGCAGATGAGGAGCAGTTTAACAAGACATTAAGAATGCCCTTTTCGTTATTTAATGTGCTGCACGAATTTCTGGAGGCTTCGCTGACCAAATATTCAATCAGAACACCAATATCGAGTCGCTGCAGACTATTTATAACCCTGATGTAAGAGAAAATCGGTTTTACTTAATAGTATACGTATAATTTTCCATATATGTATCTGGTTTTATTTTTTTGTTGCATATATTTGGCTCACGGTGGCACTCGGCAATTCCACACAATAGTTCACATAGATCGGCCTGACGACTTTCAGGAAGATTACGTTGGAGACATGTATGACCATATGGGATCTGTTAGCTGACCTGTATGTGGCGACCCCGTCAGAAACGGAATGGGGACGTATTTCCAATGAGTTCAAGTCGCTGTGGAATATGCCCAACTGCGTTGGTTCCATCGACGGAAAGCACATTAATATTACCTGTCTAGCAAATTCAGGGTCGATGTACTATAATTACAAAGGCAATTATAGTATCGTGCTTTTGGCCGTATGTGATGCCAATTATACCTTTTCCTGCGTTGACATCGGAGCATATGGAAGTCAAAGCGATGGCGGTGTCTACCACTTTTCAAAACTGGCAGATGCTATTGAAAATGATAGGCTCGGCCTTCCACATGATCAGCCTCTGCCAGGAGAAACCGAGCCATTTCCACATTATTTAGTAGGAGATGCAGCTTTTCCCTTACGGCGTTATTTAATGCGACCATATCCGGGTAGAGGTATTCCAGAAGAGCAAGAGTATTTCAATAAAAGACTCTCTCGTGCAAGAAGAGTTATAGAAAACGCATTTGGAATACTCACTGCCAAATGGAGAATATTGAGAACGACGCTATGCATGGCCCCGAAAAATGCAGAACAAATAGTGAAAGCTTGTATTGTCTTGCATAATTTTATTAAGCTTTCGTGTGCAAACTATGTAGCAAGCGATTTTGTTGATCGCTACGAAGAGGATGCCACCATCGCTGGCTCATGGCGAAACGAAGTAGTTCCATTGCCCTCAATAAGTAGGGTGTCATCGAACCGAGGCAGTTCAAATAATTATGATTTAAGGGATGCTCTGAAGACACATCTTTTTAACAATAAAATTTAAATAATAACTACTCACTGAATATGCTTTGTTTTTATTATTTAAGATAGAAAACAAAAATTTGAACTCACAGTATGAGGGCACTTATTGGTAATGTTTTAAATGTCGTCACATCTTTCAGGTTTTTAAATTAATTTTTGTTCAAGGTAAGTATGGCGTTAACATAACATATATTTCATTCAGTCTTTTAAGTTAAAACCGTTTTAAACAGTATAGTGGTTACAAACAATATACCTTTCAGTCTTTTAATTGTTTTGTTTCTTTTTAAGGTACATACAGTGGTCAAACAAATTATAGCCCCACTATATTTGACAAGTTTTAACATATTATTTTTTAATTTTGACTTTTTTATAAAACGGGATTTTTTACACGGGCTTTGTTAAAGAATTAACTATATTTTTATGAAAAAGTTACTAAAATTAAAAAAAAAAATGTTAAAACTTGTCAAATATGGTGCGACTATAATTTTTTCGGCCACTGTAAATATGGTGTATTTATAAAACAAAAGTGAATTACAAACAATATACTTCTTAGTCTTTTAAGTAATATGTTTCTTTTTAAGGTACTTAAGTATTGCCTATTTATAAAACAAAAGTTGTTACAAACAGTCTACTTTTTAGTCTTTTAAATAATAGGGCTGTCCAGGATCTTGTCCATAGGATCTTGCATTTACATATTTCAGTGCATTTGTAAATTCACAACAAAATACAAACAGCTACCATGATAGCATACATAAAATTTGCACAATATCCTGAATGTGTTGCTTCTCAAGACCGTAATTGGCATGAATATTTCACAAGTCATTAAAATTATCTTTTTTTCAAGCTAAGTATTAAACTTACAGTTATGTGCAAAACAAAAAACACAGCGTCGTTTTTGCTATAATTTCATTGTTTCTAATCAAACACAATTGTACACTTTTTTAAGAAAATATCCAGGTTATTTATTTAAATGCCTCGTAACCGCGTAAGCCTCGTAAACTTGCATCGAAAACCACGCGTTTGGAATAATATCCTGAATATTTTCTTAAAAAATATGTTAAATTTTGTTTGATTAGAAACAACGAAATTATAGCAAGCATTTTCTGTGAGATTGCATATTAAATTCGATTACATATTTAGCTCGCAAAATTAAAATCAGATTTCATACTAAATTAGATTACATATTAAGTTCGCAAAATTGAAATCAAACTGGATGTCATTTAAATTTTTAAATTTCGTAAATTCAATTTTTATAATTT
>NW_023478481.1:1623-2586 GCF_013731165.1 Rhagoletis pomonella | reverse complement strand
AATTGATTAAATAAGAAATTAAAAATGCATGCCAAGTCTTGCATTTCCAATAATAACGATAAATGTGTATGTTCCAGGCAATAATTTAATATATTTGTGAAACTTATCGTTTTGCGCTAAAATACAACAATGTGTGTAAAACTCGTTGTCATTGTTTCTGTTTTGAATACCATATTCGTGCCTGCCGGTGGAAAAATAGGTAAATTTGCATTTATTTTTAAGAAACCATATAAATTAAAATATATTTCTTTCCAGAGCCACATACGGACAAGTAAGGCGATAAATTTGTATGATGAATATCGCGGAAAATCTTTTGCATCAAAATTTCTATTCTCATTTGCATTTGAATTATGATATCAACAGGGATGCTTTGGAACGTATTTTTTGAAGATTGTTGATTTATTTTAGATTTAACAAGTAAGAAAGTCTTAGTTCGGGCGGGGCCGAACATTAAATACCCGGCGCAAGTATTACATATATGCCTTTTCACCTTTCCGAAAGCTACCGCTACATGGTAAGCCGGGGTGTATCAATTTTGAATAAATTAGCGTCCCTAAATTTCGAAATATTGACGTTTCAAGCATTTCTAAAATTTACCGTTATACGAAAAGCCGTAATTTTAGTCCGATTTCAATAATTTTGAACGTTTTGCTTTTATGTGGCAAGCACAATAACCATACCGAGTTTGGTACAAATTGGTAGAACGGTTACCGAGATACATATATGTGATCATAAGGGGGGCGGTGCCACGCTCATTTTCCAAAATTTTATGATAAGCGTATTTCCTGGTAAAGAATTGTTGCAAGCATCAATTTTGAATAAATTAGCTTTAATATTTACTGATTTATCGAAGATTTCGTATTTCTCCAAATTACCGTTATATGGGATGTGGGCGTGGTTATTGTCCGATTTTTTTAATTTTCGGCCATTTGGTATCCTGTACCAAGGCCAATAACTGTGCCA
>NW_023478481.1:0-1523 GCF_013731165.1 Rhagoletis pomonella | reverse complement strand
AAAAATTTATAATATTCTTATTTTTCGTCTTAAAGTTATTGCAAATATCAATTTTGAGTGAATAATCTTCAGTAGTTACTAAAATATCGCAGTTTTCGTATTTCTGAAAATTACCGTTATATGGGAGGTAGGCGTGGTTATTGTCGATTTTGCCCATTTTCAATACCATCCGTCCTACGCCCGAAAGAAGTACACGTACCAAGTTTCGTTAAGATATCTTAATTTTTACTCGAGTTATCGCGTGCACAGACGGACGGACAGACGGACGGACGGACGGACAGACAGTCACCGCTTAATCGATTTCTCTTTTCATCCTGATCATTTATGTATACAGTTGTCTATATCTATCTCGATTCGTTTTGCCTGTTACAAACAACCGTTATGTGCACAAGTGCGCTCGGGTATAAAAATGCTAGTTTATATTAAAAAATATATTTAGACTAGAAGTATGTAAACTACTTTTATTACGAATTGAAGCGATTTTAATGAATATTCATGGCTACCATTAATAGTAGTGTGACAGCTAGACAAGAAAGATAGAATACAAGATTGCGCCGTCCTGGCGGCGATGACATATCTGTACATAAAGTAAACAAACTCGAATTGGATGTTGAAATAAAATGTGAGAACAGCCAATTTTCTTAATAATAGATTTTTCGATAGGGAACGTGTTTTAATTGTGCTAAATTCTAATAGCCTTATTCATAAAATCTAAAGTAGCTTTAAAAAAGGTTTATAAATTGAAAAATGTTTGCAAACGACAATTTAAAAAACTTTTTAAAATTTTTATGTTTTATGAATAAGGCGATAAAAATATATGATTTAAAATAACTTTTAACAAGGAAAATACGAAAAAAGGTGATTTTTGCGGAAGTAGGTATTACAACAAAGTCGAATTGGATGTTGAAAGAAAATGTGAGAACAGCCGAAAAAAGGTGATTTTTGCGGAAGTAGGTATCACAACAAAGTCGAATTGGATGTTGAAAGAAAATGTGAGAACAGCCAATTTTCTTAATAATAGATTTTTCGATAGGGAACGTGTTTTAATTGTGCTAAATTCTAATAGCCTTATTCGTAAAAACTAAAGAAGCTTTAAAAAAGGTTTATAAATTTAAAAATGTTTGCAAACGGTAATTTAAAAAGCTTTTTAAAATTTTTATTTTTTATGAATAAGGCGATAAAAATATATGATTTGAAATAACTTTTAACAAGGAAAATACGAAAAAAGGTGATTTTTGCGGAAGTAGGTATTAGTGAATTGCAGTGCATTTAAAACTTTCTGAGGTTTCGTTTACTTTTATATCAGAATTGTCAAAATTGAGAAATTCTAAGTAGCAGTACAATAATCATAGAAAAGAAGATTGCGCCCTGAATGTTCTAGTATCTTTTTTGGTTTCGGTTTGACGGCCAGCTGTTGTGATGATGTGGAAATTTACCACAATGTAGAAAAATATAACAATTAAGTGAAAAAAATTAGATTTTTACAAATTTAGTGAGCAGTACCGCGTTTCAAGAACGATATT
>NW_023478480.1:0-2586 GCF_013731165.1 Rhagoletis pomonella | reverse complement strand
TATAATTTCTAATACTTATGCGCGCTTGTTTACATACATTTAACATTCATAACTTTGAACATAACATTTTACTTTACATCAACGTGTCCATGCACTCCAGGGTGCATGTATGCCCCAGTAACATTTCTTTTTGCGATTATTAAATGCATATGCAGATTGTATGATCCAAAGTGATTTAGATTTCATGCCGGGGCTGTAAGGTAGTTTTCGTTGGATTAAGGGTCATGATACACATTTAAGGTAAATATAAGTACGTATGCTTAAAATATTCATTGTTTAATAGTGATAGAGAATAGTGCTTGTAATTTGTGAATTTTCGGAAACATATTAAAATGTTGTGTGTGAATTTGAAAATGTTCGGATAAAAGCTTTTTTTTTATTATTGATGGTGAAATGTAGGGTCATGTAATGGTAAGGTAGGCAAACTTTTTATTGGGTTAATGTAATAGAACTACGTTAACAGGTTGGGTGGGTGAAGACTCCGGGGGAAAATAACATCAGTCTGCCTGCCCCCTATAGCATTCGTTGTTGATATAATGTTGCGTGGTTTCGCGTTTCTTTTTTTTTTTGAGCAAGTATTATTTTTTTTCCTCGTTTAGAATTGCGTTTTGCTGCTTCATAAGAAAATCGCTGGTTCGTTTTTGTGGTTTCTGCATACTACTATATTTTTTTGTACGATCATCGCAGTATGCACCGGGGCAAGCTCACGCCCATTTTCCCTGAGCTAAGCCGCAGTACAGCCAGGTATGCAGACCCGCCTCGAATGCATACTCCTACCTTGATTCCCTTTAGTTTTTATTTTTCAAGCAGCCTCTTAGGAGATAGCCGTTACAGAATATAGCAAAAGTAAGGGGAATATGTGTACGAGCATATGCATGTACATATGAATGTATGTATATGGATATGTGTAGGAGGCTGCGTATGGTGGTGGTGGTGGTGATGGTGCCACTGACTCTGATGACTTTGTTGGTTGGTTGGCCGGCCGGTTGCTGGTGGTTGATGGTTGTTGAATTGAAAATGTTCTTCATCATCAACATATAAACATTAAAATCTTGCAAACACACGTCCATAAAAGAAGTTGCACTTATATACACATACAAACGTATACAAAGTAACATTTGCTAAGGATGCTTCAAAGGGCAAATAGAGCGGTAGAAAAGGCGGCAAGCCCGCCAGGTAAGCAGGTAAAACTATATTCACTCGTATGAATACGATACATATACAATGAGCATGCACATATGTATGTACATTAGGACGGTCCACAAGTACTCACGAGGAGCAATTTTTCCGCTGCCAACACCAGAATTGAAGAATATCGAATATTTTTATTTATTTTGAAATCGGTAAATATTTAACTATGCCGCTGTACAGTGGCACCAACGCGAAATTTACTAATCAAAAAGGTATACAGCGCAAAATTCTTACATAATAAAAACTAATTGAATGCAATTACAAATAAGGAAAATAAGCACAAGAAAAATTTGAAAAGTTATAAAAAATGTTCAAAAAAATATATTTTTTTTTTTTGCATTTTTAGAACAATTTTATGTTCGCAGTTTTATAGCCCATTAAATGTTAGTATAATAAAATGCAAGTTCCAAGTGACTAGGAAATCTCCTTGATGTTAAATATATTTTTTTGCTGACGGTGTTAGGCATTTTCTTCCACGTACCAAATAAAATATTTTATTAAAAATCAATAATTTTTCATAAAAAAAACGGTCTCAAGCTCAATAAAAATTGTTTAATTATAAATCAATGCAATTTCTTAACTACTTGAAACTTGCACTTTATTGCTATAAAAATGCAAACAAATTTTTATTTAAGTGAAAAAAATTTTTTTTTTTAATTTTTTAAAATTAAAACATTTCAAATTTTTTCTTGTGCGATTTTTTCCTTTTAGGGGAACCCTATAATTGTTTTTAAATAGTTTTCATTATGTAGCATTCATTAACAGGAACACTTTGTACTAAATAACTTTATATAAACAAAGAAAAATTAAAAAAGTAGCTCCTTGAACATCTTAAGAATTTGATTATCTTTCAACTACAAAAACAAATCGGAAATCCGTCACGAATTGAGAGCTGTAGAACTTTTTGAATAGTAAATTTCGCGTTTGCGAAAAAATTTCGTTAAAAATAAATATATACTTTTGATAGCATAAGAATATTTCCCTTCAGAAATCTTCCAACAATAGAATTTTTTTCAAAACATACGTAACCTACACAAAATTATACATTTTTGTAAATAGCAGATGAGATTATCGGTTAAGAGAAAGAAGTTAGTAAAATTTTAAAGCTGAATATGCATCATAATTTTATTGTTTGAAGATTTCTGAAAGCAAATATTTGTATTCGATCAAAAAAATGTGTTTTTAACGATTTTATAGCAATTCTACAAAAAAAAAATTATTTTTCCGATATGAAAAATATGGAACACTTCAAAGCGCCAGCGCACGCTTAAAAGTTAACCGAATTCAAACAAAAATATTTCCGATATTTTTCAATTCTGTGGAAGACTGGGGAGAATTTTTTTTGAACCACCCTAATGTACATTAATATGTATGCGCTTTGCAGAAAATCTGCGC
>NW_023478479.1:0-2586 GCF_013731165.1 Rhagoletis pomonella | reverse complement strand
GACTAAAAATTAACGAATAAATGGTTAATCGCGATTAATGATTAAAATTAATTAAGCGATCGCTGTGGTGTAGTGTTTAGAAGTGCGCACTACCATTCCGCAGGGTGAGCGTCCGAGCCCAGTTCCGGCCAACAAAAAAAAAAAGAAAATGTTTTTTGTAATAGTGGTCGGCCCCCGGCAGGAGTCGGCGTAAAACTGTAGGTCCCTCCCCTTTGTGCGACAACATCAAGGCGCATGCCACAATCGGAGGAGTAGCTCGGCCAAACACTAACATATGTCGATGGTCCTCTGCAATAACGGCACAATTCAAAATTTCAGGTTTAGAAAAATACATAATTTGAAAGCTTACAGTATGACTGCATATAATCCGGAATAATTACGTTCCAAGACATATTGCTAAATTACGAAACAAAAAATCTTTAATTGGCTCTACGAAATTTTTAGTTAGGCTATATGAAATTTTTAGTTGTGTCGATATGTAAGCGCTTTTCTATTATTATTAGTAATCATCAGAGCTGTGTAAGTGTGAAATCATTTTCAATTTTAAATCAACAATTTTTTTCTATCCAGTTTTCATTACCTATTCTTCGCTTAGGATTGAGGTTTAAAATTTTTGAATTTTCCATTCTCTCAAAGCAGTTATGAATTCACACATCAACATATTCATAGCAAGATTGAAAAAACCAATGCCCAGTCAAATAAAGGTTTAACACTGAATGAGTATTGAAAAGGCTGCAATCTTTTATGTGTGTGCATTCTTTAACTCAGTACCAATCATTAGTTCAAAGACACCCTGGTGATAAAAAGGAAGATTTTTGACAATTGCTCAATTGTAAAAATTCAAACCGGAGTTACCCAATTTAAGTTTTTTGGTAGAGGGGATTTTATATCATATGTTTGGGATTATATATAAAACAGTTGTATTAACATTTACGTTTTAAATATAATTCATGTTTTATCTTGAAAATGTTTAAAATTTACATTAATTTAGATAACTACTTCGCATAAGCTTTACATTTAGGTTGATAAAATTTTAGTGAAAATATTTTAAAAATCTTAGTGTCTTTAATAAAAAAATAGCTCATCATAAAAATTGTATCGCCGTTCGGCGTCGGCATAAGTTTGTAGGTCCCTCCCATTTGTGTGACAGCAAAAGCGCACTCTACAAATCGGAGGAAAAGCTCGGCCAAAACTTAGCAAAAGTGTCAAAGCCAAAATATGATTATTATAAATAAATTTAGTTTCAAACAGGTCGCAACCCTCTTCAAACATCTCAAAAGTATTCCCAATATTATTTAGTTGTGAACCCGCATGAGTCCGAAATTACCATTTTTTACCAGAATTTCCAGACTTTACCGGAAATCGTACTTGGTTTTCTGGCAACTGAGAGGACAAATAAGAGAGTAAGTAAGGTCATCTCTTTGTCAGAAGCTACCTGGTGGTAAATTTTGGTAAATGTGTCAAAAGATCCGATGTAGTGTGTTTGACAACCAAATTGTAAACAAAAGAGAAGTGCACTCTGCTAATGCATGTTGAAAAGTAAATAATTCCTTGCTTGAGTGGATGCTAATGAGTTTTGGTTAAATTACAAAACGCTTAAAAAGGTATTAGCCGTCATTTTACGTTTAAAAACTTTAAAACTTTAACAGATTACCACCCTGTACTCTATATGTGATTGACCATTGAACTAAATCGTTGTTTATTTGGGTAAGATTAAAATATATTTTACTATTCAATATTGGAGTTGGTGTGAAACAAAAATTAATAACTTATTGTTATGTATGCAAATGAGAACTGCAATTATGAGCTTATTGAGCATCTCTTAGTCAAAAACAAAGGCAATTTTGCTTGATCAAGTTTCGAATCTAAGAAAAAAATGTTTTTAACAAACAAAAGGTTAATAATAAAATTTGAAGGATTTAAGATATTGCGTGTGGTAGCATGAAACGTCACAATCTTCTTAACTGTCAGGCTGTGGAAACACATAGCTGAAGATTTCATACTACAGTGGGATAAACTTCAAACCTCTAATATAAATTAGTTAAATTTAGTTATTATTTTTTTTTTATCAATTTTAAGTTTTCGTTTGGAACAATTTTCATGAACTTATCTATTAGGAGATCTCTTTGGAAAATTACCGTACATCCGATATCTATTGAAATTTTGACATCCTCACTTTTTGGAAAAAGAAGTTCAAGATACAAGTTTATGTGCAAAAAATAAATTAAACAATAAAAGTCTCCTTATATTTATGGAACTTATAATAGAAAAATTTTTATTTCATTACCCAGACTTTATGAATAGCCTACTCTATAAGTAATAGTAGAAATTCCGAATTAGTAAGTTCAGTCAAGACGTCATTCAAAAGTTTTGAAGAAAATCACTTTTCTCTTTTGTGAAAATTTGGGACTATATTATGCGAGCATTGTCGACAAAATGTTAGTCTATGAATGACTAAAAATTAACGAATAAATGGTTAATCGCGATTAATGATTAAAATTAATTAAGCGATCGCTGTGGTGTAGTGTTTAGAAGTGCGCACTACCATTCCGCAGGGTGAGCGTCCGAGCCCAGTTCCGGCCAACA
>NW_023478478.1:0-2586 GCF_013731165.1 Rhagoletis pomonella | reverse complement strand
CCAACAATCATAACATTAAGAAGTTAGAATGGCCTAAAGATGATTTAGGTCAATGAATTATATCCAAAAGCAACCAGCTTCATATAGTTTCCAACAGTGAAAATAAAGCTAAAGAACACCAAGGTTACCTGTTTTCTAGATTTGCCCATATAACGGCGACTGACGCCTGATAAAAAACGGTACAGCACCACTATAAACCACCACATATACGAAACCACGCCACTCACATAACGGTTAACACACCAAAATACAGTCGTGCATTAACCAAAAAGCACACGAATCCACCAAACCAAGGGATTGCAATACATAAAATAGCGGCGGTAACAACAACCAACAACAACATTTGAGACAGCGGCGTGGGATAACAAAGATAGAATTTTGAGTACAGTCCAGCAAGGAGTAAGGCTGAATATTTTAAGCTTTTATATATTTTAATACTTATATACTTATATACATACATTTTCACTTTTGACATTAGTACGCACATAGTGCAGTTTCGAAAACTTAAAGAAACAAAAAAAAAGTTCAAAAACTTGTTATTTTTCTAAAACGTAACAAAAAAAAAGGAACCTCGAATTTCTGGGAAAGCGGACGAGCTTTTGAATAACCCTCTCCTTATAAAATATATTTTGAATACTTTTATAGTAGTTTGTAAGTGATTCAATCAATTTTTCTTCTTAAAAACCATTTTGCACATTAAAATAGGTGACGTGGGGGATTCTCTGAATTATTTTTAATCCTTGCGTATACCGATTCATACTTTTCATACATTTTCAAAATTAGATTTAAGTGACGTTTTGATCCCTTTAAACCATTAATACTTTTCATACATTTTCATAATTAGATTTAAGAGACGTTTTGAGCCATTTAAATGATTCATACTTTTCATACATTCTGATTATTAGATTTAAGTGACGTTTTAATCCATTTAGATGATTCATACTTTTCATACATTTTCGTAATTAGATCTAAGTGACGTTTTGATCCATTTAGCAACCTGCTTAGCTAAGCATCATACTTAAAAAGTACTAGTGATTTTCTATTTCCAATATTTATAAATTACAAAAAATTTCGACTATAGAACATTTTGAATATTAATTCGGCATAATTGCCTAAAGTTTTCCACTTATCAACCCATTTAATAAATATATACATATGTACTATTTTTTTAAATATTTCAATTTTATCTATAAGTCTCGCGGACCAGACCGCAATTTCAGTTTTCCAATATTATTGCATATTATATTTCACTGATTTTTTTTTAACTAATTAAATACAAATTTTTGCACTCAGTAGTTAAAACTACGAGGATAATATAACCAAATTCCATTTAAAAAAGATTTTGCCATATACTTGTGTACTGGTGGAAAAACTGCTTTTCTTAAAATCAAACAATAAATATTTAAATAAAATAACAAAATTTAAATCAAATTAAATTCTTTTCTATTGCATGTGGATTTTCATGATAGAAACCCCACTCCTGTTGCATGGCAATACCCCCTCTTTGCATGCCAATTTTCAGCCGCTGACCTACTGAGAAAAAATAAGTAATTTCTACAATTTAATTTCCTTTCAATATTTTTTATTTGAGCATGGTGAGCGATAGCTAGTTGCGTAAGTTTGGGCCTCCACTTCTTTGAGATTAGCCGGTTATGAGCGAATTCGACAAACAATTTAAAGCATATAAAGCAGATTTTGACAAAATTACTAAACGAATTTTACAAAATAGACCGTTGTCTACGAATGCGAAAAAATTAGACGAATACAAATATTCGCTCATTACAGCTTACAATAATATTTTACTACTAGTTATTGGCAATAGTTCGGTCCATACCCGTGATCTCAAGGAAGTGCAGGGTAAATTAGCCCGCTGTAAGGAACAGTTAGCAAAGTGCTTTATTAAACTAAATTGTCGTGTTAGATTTCCACCTGATAGCTTATCGCTAATTTGCCAATCAGACTTAGCTGACTCTGAGTCAGAAGAAGAGTTTAGTGACGCCAAGTCGGAAGCTTCGGTACAATTCCGTCTTAAAAGAAGCAGAGCCGTCAACAGCTACCAGTTCACCAAATATTTCTACACTTTTTCAAGAATTTCTAGACATGGCTACCACTGAACAGAAAAAATCCTTTATTAGTCTTTGTGCCTCAATAATTAGGGAAAATTACAACGGCGATCCGCTAGCACTTGAATCGTTTATCAATAAAATTAATTTAATTGAAGATTTTGCAGACGAAAATTTAAATACAACTTTTATATCATTTTTGAAATCGAAGTTAACTCTGTTAGACAAATAAAAGATGCGTTGAGAAACAGAATAAAACCAGACAACTCGAAAGTTGTAGCTGGGAAAATTGCATCTTTACATGTCACAAATAACAATTATACGGAATTTGCTAAGCGTGTCGAGGAGCTTTCGGATGCATTAGAGCGTTCTTTGATCATTGAAGGTATGACACAATCGAAGGCCCATGAAATGGCAGTCGAGCAAACAATTAACGTTTGTAGACTTAATACTCGGTCTGATTTGGTCAAATCAATTTTATCGTCAACTACCTTCAGTGATTCAAAAGACGTAGTGGCAAAAA
>NW_023478477.1:0-2587 GCF_013731165.1 Rhagoletis pomonella | reverse complement strand
GATTTGTGGTGGGAGAGAGACTCCGTCGCCGAGTACTGTCGTTCACCCCGGTGGACGAACGTCTAGCCACAATCCGCATCAAAGCTTGATTCTTCAACATCTCGCTCATCTGCGCCCATGTCCCGACGGAAGAGAAGGATGAGGCGTCCAAGGATCTCTTCTATGAGCGCTTGGAACGTACATATGAGCGCTGCCCCCGACACGATGTCAAAATCGTGCTTGGCGATTTTAATGCCAAGGTGGGCAAGGACAATGCGACAATGGACCCCAGTTCAGGAGTCGCGAACTGCGGGGGCTCTGCGGTGCGTATGGTGCCCAAATCCGGTACACCGCCCACTATCACCCGCAGGCTAATCCGGCCGAAAGGATAAACCAGATAATTAAGACAACGCTTAGGGCTTACGTAGCGGATAACCAAAGGAGTTGGGACCAGCAATTAGCAAAGGTAGCGTGCTGTATTAGAACAGCGCAGCATGAAGTGTTAGGAGCCACGCCATACTTTGTAAATTTTGGTAGGGAAATGGCGTTGGAAGGCAGTAGGAGATATATCGAGTCATTAGGAGAGCAGGAGAGAATTAATTGTAAAGAAAGAGCAAAGAGACTCGAAGAGATTAGGTCTAGCGTTAGAGTGAGATTAGAGGAGGCCAGTGCCAAGTTAGCAAGGAATTATAACCTTAGGAGAAGAGATGTGCAATATATGCCAGGAGAGTTAGTTTGGAGGAAAAATTTTGTATTATCTGATGCAGCAAATTACTACGCGGCGAAGTTAGCGCCGAAATATATAGGACCTTTTATAGTGAAGAAGAAGGTGTCGCCATGGACTTATGTCCTGGTAGACGAGTCAGGCAAAGATAAAGGGACATGGAACGTGAAGGAGTTAAGACCATATAGGGACAGTTAGGAGATAGGTATTCCACAAAAGAAGGCAAGCTTTCTTTTTAAGGAGGAAGGGGTGGGGTTGTCGCGTACTGGCCGCAACAAAATAAACGTTCGTTTCCCCTTTGTTCTATTTACCTATTTCCTTTCACTCCAGCCGATAGGAGTGAATTCTGCCGACACTCAAGTGTACATATGTATGTACATACCTAAATAAATAGCAGAATGAGCTCAAGTTGAGCGAGGGTAAGAATGTAGGAATGAGAGATGACGCGAAAGACCGTAGTAGGGGTGTCGCCTTTGCTCTCACCTATTGCGGCACTTTTGTTGTCCGCTGTATGATGGCAATGGGAAGTCCATGGTGTTGTTTGTGTGCGCCGTGGTGGCGACCGCTAAAGCGCCCAATTCGCTTCTAGAATGATCGGGCCGGCGCCAATTGATCGGGCACCAACAACACCGGCGCTGACACTCCAACGGTTTGCGTACCGGTGCGTAGGTTGCGGCCTGGCTCGCGACTGCGTGCCGGGGCAGTTCTAAGCGAGCTTTGAGAAAGGCAAGACCCTTATTGCGAGCGCGAGTGCTTTTATACATAGTAGTCCAGTAAAATTAGATAAATCTGTTTAGTGCGAGGTGTTTAAAATTGAATAAAAAATTCGGTAAGTGCCAGGCGAGGCACTTAGATTGCAGTAGCAGCAGCGATTAGTTTCGAGGAGCAGCGCCAGTCGAGGTGTGGTGAAGTCGGCACCGGATTTGGGAGCCATATTCCCGAGGAGCACCCCTGCGGTCGGAACGCCCACCGACCGCCGATAAGTATCGTTTTCTTTTGTTGTGTCGTGTATTTAGGCGTTATTGTTGTCGGCAGGCTTCCTCTTATTGTGTTTCCCTTTCCGATCCTGTTTAGCATCCAGCACCCTGAGCCCAGTCATACAGGCGGGTTAAAGATATCCCCGGCAGCACGGGCGGTAGTGCGAGTGAGTTCGTAACCTTTTGGTTGGACCTCACCTCGGGTGCGCCCCAAAAACAAGGTTTTGTCTTTTTAAATCTTCGTGTTTAAAAATTTTCTGTTTAGCTAAAATTTTCGACCCACCCTATTATTACGTACATATATATATATTAGTTGGTGCCGTTTGGTATTTTTGTCGTTGTTGTCCCTAGCTAGATTTTGTTTGTTGGGTATTTGGATTGCGTGTATATTGTCCCTTGCAAGCAACCCCGCCGTCTCCACTGAGCCAGCCGGTCGCTTGGAATTTTTCTTGTCATCTCCCTTTTGTGCGTGCATTTGTTTATTTCGTTTGGCCCCCCTTGTGTTGTTGTTGCGCACGGTAAGTGCATTTATTTGGGACATTAGGTAGGTCGGCTTTTGTAAACAAAAGGTAAGGTGACAATGTGTTCCTTTTCTTTCGTGCGTGTTTATTGATATATCTGTACTGTTTTTGGACGGTACTAGCTCTTACTGCCAATATAGGAGTATTACATATATGGTATATTCACATATGTATGAATGTGCCATGTACATATTCAAATACAATTTTAGACACTCGGCATATTTAGATGTATTTATGTTTTTAACCATTTCAAAATTTTCTCTTTAGTTGGTACTTCCTAGAGGATTAAAATATAGTTATATATGTACATACATATTTTAAAACAAATTTCCGTCTTATTGTAGCATAAGCACATCGCCCTTTTTACTTTAATTGTCATGTGCACA
>NW_023478476.1:0-2587 GCF_013731165.1 Rhagoletis pomonella | reverse complement strand
GCGGACTGCGCCCCTCGTGCGGATGGGCGGGAATGGAGGGTAAAAACCGTTGGGATATTATTATTAACAATCATAAAAGTTTGTTTCGAAAATCCCGAAATATGCTCGAATGTCGAAAAAATCCCGATATTAGTCCCGAGAAGCTTCTAGAATCAAAAAATAGTCCCAAGAGTTCCAAAAATCCCGGTATTAGTCCGGGGAATCCCGAAAATCCCGATATTAGTCCTGAGAATCCCAAAAGTCATGAAAACTCCGAAGTTGTCTCAGAAAACCCGAATTAGTCTCGCATCTCCCAAAAATCCCGAAATTCGTCCCGAAAGCCGCAAAAATCCCAATATTAGTCCTAATATTTCCGAAAGTC
Organism: Rhagoletis pomonella; assembly: GCF_013731165.1. NCBI lineage: Eukaryota > Metazoa > Arthropoda > Insecta > Diptera > Tephritidae > Rhagoletis > Rhagoletis pomonella. The sequence goes on along the minus strand of NW_023478476.1, from coordinate 2,226 downwards.
CCAAAAATTGCGATATTAGTCCAAAGAATCCTGAAAGTCCCATAAACTCCGCTATTACTACCGAGATTCCCGAAAGTCCCAAAAATCCAGTTATTAGTGCTGAGAAACCTGAAAACTTCGTGGTTGTCTCGAAAATCCTGAAATAGCCCCGAAAGTCTCAAAAATCGCGATATTAGTCCCAATATCGAAATATATAATGATAGATATATCGATAAATATAACGATACAAACATCGATATTGATAAAAAAAAAATTATATATTATCGATAGGAAAATCGATAAATACAACGAGAATTCCGAAATAGGTCGGAAAATTACGAAATAAACCCGGGAATCTAGAAGTATTCTCGATAATCCAGAAATAGTCTTGAAAATCCAGATGTAGTCCCGTGACTCACCGAAATCCCGAAATAGTTCCCAGTGGACAGTCATGCTGAGCGGACGTGTATTTTATTTGCTGCGCGTTTTACTTGATTCTGAGGGTGTCTGTATCCATGTTTACGTTTTAAATTATTTATATAGTGACTCTTATTGATTCTCAATCAACTTGTGCAAAAATTCCATGTGTTTGTGCCAGAAAAATGGAACGGTTCAGAAAAAAACTAAATTCAGTGCGATGAACTTTTCTACTTGGCTTGTGAGATCATTTTGCCCAACAGATGCTGAGTTTTTGCAAAGTGCGGGCAAACTTATACATATATGTAATGTGTGTGCTACTGATCGTCGAAACTTTATTCGTTCGCCCCGCGCGCTGTCGTGCCCGATGATGATGTGGTTGCCGCTGCCACTAATAAGTCAGTTGCTTCTACTACTCAACTCAGCTCTCAGTGCATCGTAAATGAACCTAAACAGCAGAGTGTCAAAAAAAAACAAATTTTCCAACCCAAAACATTGGTAGAGATCGCGGAACCTTGCCTTTTGAGCCTGTTGTTAGAAGTTGAGGATGGTATTAAAGATCTTAAACGTCCACTAGGATGGATGTAGATGGCCTCTCCACTGTCCTTCTTATACATTTTCGTGCTCATACTCTGCCTCTCAAATTTATCTTTAATAAATCGTTAGTATCTGGGGTCTTTATTGACGACCGGAAACTGACGGATGTTACTCCAATTTACAAAAGTGGCAAAAAGGACGATGTTTTTAATTACAGGCCCATTTCTTAACTCTCGACTGTATCTAAACTTTTTGAAAGCATCACAAATGAAAAAATTTATTTTGCTAAGAGTATACTTTCTCCACAGCAGCATGATTTTGTTACTGGTAGAACATCTGTCTCTAATCTCTACCTATTTAGTGAATACTGTATTGCGGCGTTTTCAGCTGGGAACCATGTAGACTGTATCTATACCGATTTCTCATAATTACTGTTGGGTGTTTTCTCTAGGCCCTTCACTGCATCCACTGGAGTTCCACAGGGAAGTGTCTTGGTCCCCTGGTCTTCGTCTTATTCATCAATGATGTTAGTAACTGTTTTACCTTCATTAAATTACTTTTATATGCCGATGACCTAAAAATATTTTCTGTCATAACTAACTCGACTGACTCGCATAGACTTTAAGCCGATATTAATAATTTAACCAATTTTTAACCGATAAATGCTTTAAGATCACCTTCGTTAAATTAGCTACTGCATTTCTGATATTGTTCTCCAACATTTTGAGGAAAAGAAAAATTTAGGCGTTGTTTTCGATTCGCGTTTTACGTTTACAAATCATATAAACTTTATTATCTCTAAATCGTATTTCGTCTTAGGTTTCATAAAATAAACAGCTCACACTTCTCAGATCCTTATGCATACCTTCAAATTATTATTTACTGCTTTCGTTCGTTCTAGACTAGAATATCCTGCGTTCATTTGGAGGCCCCACTACCAATCCTTCATTTATAGAATCGAACGTGTGCAAAAAGTTTTTCTAAAGTTTGCTCTTTCTTCACTTCAGTTCTCTGGTCCCATTCCTGCTTATGAGACTCGATTGCGACTAATTAATCTTAAGCCGCTGGAAACTAGAATAGTGATATTGTCTCTGTCCTTCATGTTTAGTGTCATTAATGGGGAGACCGACTGCTCCGATCTTTATTAACCTTTCCACTCCGGCTAGATACTTACGTAGCAGCCCTCCGTTTTATTTCACCATATTTCGAACAGCTATGCTTTCAATGCCCAATTGCTCGTGCCCTTCGCGAACTAAACTAGATATTTAATTCTGTTGAACTTGATCTTTCAGT
>NW_023478475.1:0-2587 GCF_013731165.1 Rhagoletis pomonella | reverse complement strand
GATTTTGAAGCAAAATTGGTCCTCCTTTGTTTCCCAATACAGCCCTAGCGCCTTAACGAAATTCTCAGAAGTTAATTGAAATGAGTCGTGCTTATCGCGGTATTCCATCGGAATGAAGTCTAAAAATTCTAGCGAGTTAGAATTCCATTTTCTTAAATTGAAGCCCCCACTTTTACATAGCAGAGTAAGTTGTTTGTTTAATTCTGTCGCCTCTTGAATTGAATCGCAACCAGAAAGTATATCATCAACGTAGCTGTCATTTAAGAGAATTTTGCTCGCAATGGGAAAGGAGCTCTGCTCATCATTTGCGAGCTGATGCAACACACGTATGGCTAAATAAGGTGCAGAAGTAGTACCATAAGTAACGGTGCACAGCTTATAAATTTTTATGGTTTTAGTAGGGTCTTCTCTCCAAAGAATGCATTGAAAATGTTGGTGCTCATTACTTACGTTGATCTGCCGAAACATTTTCTCCAGATCAGCTGTAAATGCTATTCTGTGACGTCTCCATCGCGATAGAATATACGGTAAGTCATTTTGTAGTGCAGGTCCAGCAGCAAGTTCTGCGTTGAGCGAAGTCTGCTCCGGATGATGATTTCCACCGTCAAATACTACTCTTAGTTTTGTAGTGCTGCTGCTTTCTCTTAAGACGCCATGATGACAGAGAAAATATGAATTATCTGGAAGGTCTTTCGGATACTCGCCTATCTCTTTCATATGCCTTAGACTTACATACTCATCCATGAACCTCTTGTAAAGCAGTGCAAACTCCGGTTGTAATTTAAATCGTTTTTCAAGCTGGCTTAGTCTTCGAAGTGCGTTGAAGTGAGTGTGACTAAATGACGGTAGTTCTGCTTGGAGAAAAAAACTTTTAAAGGGCAAAAGTACGGTATATCGTCCGGTTGCGTCGCGCGAGTGGGTTTCTAAAAAATGTTTCTCAACTGCGGCTTCCTCAGTTGACATCGGTCGAGGTTCTATCAGGTCTTCCTGTTCCCAAAACAAACGTAGCTGGTCATCGAGAGAAAATAAATTGACGGAAAGACTGCAGTCATTAAGACTTGATTTTATCGGACCCGAGATCATCCAACCAAAATATGTTTCTTGTAGTAATAAACCATTGTCGCACTTGATCATTCCAGAAAGCAAAATGTCGCAGTATAAATCCGCACCCAAAATAAAATCAATTTTACCTGGTGAACTGAAATTGGGATCGGCGAGAAAGACGCTGGGTAAGGTTTTCAGATAACTTGCTTCTATTGCTGCCGGAGTATAAGTTGTAACCTTTGGTAATAAAAGAAAGTGGCATTCAAGGTCAAACAGGTAGTTATAATGTGAACGCAAATTAAGTTTGACAGCTTTTCTTGCAATAAAAGATTGTGACCCTCCGATGCCCGATACATTTGCATTTATGTTACGTGTCTTCAATCTTAGCAATTGGGCTGCATCTTCAGATATAAAAGAAGTTTGCGCTCCTTGATCGACAAGAGCCTTGAAATAAAATTTCCTACCGGGTGTTTCCACTATTATGCGAACGGTAGCTAGGAGTACCTTTGTGCTCACATGAGTAAATAGAGAGTGCAGTTTAGCTAGCGATGCGGACCCAGCTCCGATATTACTAAGAGAATTAGGTGAGACGGTAGCTGGATTGTTCTTATTCGTAATGGAGTTTCCAATAAAGAAATCGTTATGAAGAAGAGTATGATGCGACTCTCCGCAAACTTTGCAACGTGATTTTGTTGTACAATTACTGCAGGTGTGACCCTTACCTAAGCAGTTAATGCACAATTTGTTTTGCTTGACAAACTCTTTTCTGTCAGCTGCGGAGAATGCAGCGAATTTAAAACATTTGTATAAAAAGTGATTTCGATGGCAGCAGAGACAACTGGTATCTGATGTGTTAGTAGTTGTTGCTGTATGAATGTTTGTGTGAGATTTTCGACGGAATTCCTTGTTTGGTGTTGTAGTACTTTTCTGCTGCTTCGCTGAAGGAATGTCTTCTTCGACAAATTCCAATGCTTTGTACGTAGAATCTAGGAATTTGAGAAAAGATTTGACTAACGGAATTTCATTACTTCCATGAAGAGATTGCTCCCATTCCTTTCTCGTTTGCTTATCAATTTTTTGAGTTAGCAAGAACATAAGGATGGGGTCCCAGTTAGAAGTGTCAACTTCCAGTGTTCTTAAAAGCGCAAGGCAATTACGCGTAATATCTAACAATTGTTGTATGCTATGCAGACGTCCGTCCGTAGTTTGTGCATTAAACAATTTTCTTAGAATTTGGTCTACGAGTTTGCGTTTGTTGTGGTATCGATTCACTAGTGCGGACCAGGCTGGTTCGTAACTAGCATTTGTGGCTGGATACTCCTCTACCATTTCCTTGGGAGTTCCAGTGCATGAACCTTTTAAGTAAAAATATTTCTGTACCTGTGTAAGGGTAACGTTGTTGTGTACGAGCGACAGAAACATGTCGCGGAAGGGAATCCACTCCAAGTAGTCTCCGGAAAATGTCGGTAAATCGATCTTTGGAAGGCGGGCGGTAGCAGGCGTCGTCGGAGGAGCAAGTTCCATTTGCAAGTCGAGCAGTTTG
>NW_023478474.1:0-2587 GCF_013731165.1 Rhagoletis pomonella | reverse complement strand
CGAAACAGGGGTGAAATCTTCAAACTCACAGCTTTTATAGAACAGGGTTCGTAACAAACTTTTATTTCCCCCAAAGCTCAACATAAACTAAAGCTACCATACCAAACTTCTAATTTTAAAATTTCTGGCATGGGAGGAAGATTTGTCCAAACTTCGAAAAAACTATGCCATCTGATCTTAGCCTCCGCCGATTTGAACACGAAAGTAAAGGCTCAGGCAATAGTACTACCCCAGTTAACTAAAATGCTTCCGAAATTTCAGCAAACTCTCGAACAACGAGAAAAATTGTCTCACTTCCAGCTAGCAGACACCAACTGCCACTCCCCGTCCAAAATTTATCTGGTCATTGGCAGCGACCTCAGTCCTGAAATAATTCTGGAAGGTATTGAGAAAATTTCAAAAAATCTTTCTTAAAACTTTATATTCGGCTGGATCTTAAGAGGTAAAATTCCCCAAAAAGTAGCCTGTTTCTGTACTCAAGCGACAATGATCTCCAATGAGCTTTTACATTCCCAACTACCAAAGTTTTAGGAGCTGGAAGAGGTTCCGAAACCCCAACATACTTCGCCTCATGACGAAAGTTGTGAAAATTTCTATCAGTTCACTATTACACGGACAAATGATGGCCAAGCTTCCCAAAGCAAATCTTCATTGGACAGTCTCGCACCCCGCCTTCTAACAGTTGTTGAGCTAGAAAGAAATTTTCTCGGAAAGGGCGATCTAACATCCCTTTTTGAAAATGTATTAAGCAAATATCTCACCCTCAATCAAATGAAAGAAACAACTTCCCATGAGATATATTCTCAAGGAATATATTGGTCGTTCTACCTCCCACACCACGCTGTTTTAAACCCCGAAAAAAAGAATATCTGGTAGAGATCGGGGTCCGGGTATTCTCTGAACGACGTCCTTCACACCGGACGAACTCTCCAACCCGACTTGTTGTTATTGATCCTTAAGTGGCGTATGTATGTATCGATTTGCCTTTAACGGCGATGTCGAAAAAATGTATCGACAGATGCTGCTGCACAAACACGACCAAAACTATCAAACAATTGTATTTCGACCTTCTGCAATAGCCAAATACAAGATTATTCCCTCACTATACGCAGCCTTCACCAGCTCGCAGAAGACTTGAAAACCACGCACCTCCTATCGGTTTCCATATTAAACAATGAAACGTATATTGATGATTTACTTTCCGGTGGTTATGACATCCCTTCATCAGAAGAATGCCTCCCTCAAGTCATCCAAGCGCTCAATTCGGCACGCTGCCCAACCTCCCTGAAATTTTTAAAAACATCAACAAAGATGACCTGCTTGACATAAACTTCTTCGAAATTGAAAAAGCAAGCGCCACTAAAACGCTCGGGATTCAACGGAATGCTCTAACCGATACTTTTTCGTATACCATTGATTCTATCCCAGCTTCGTCCGCCAGTACTAAACGACAAATCCTCTCGGCAGTCACCCCGCAGGATGGCTTACGCCCATAATGGTCCAATCCAAAATCCTGTTACAATAACTATGGCTTGCCGGAACTGACTGGGATGGCCATGTCAATCCCCTCCGTCTGACGAAATGGGTGCAATTCGCAACCAATCTCCAAGCCATTTCTAGCATCCAACCGAACAAGTCGAACTACACGGCTTCTGCGACGCCTCCGAAAAACATACTGCGCTAACATAACTGGGGTGAAATAACACCATAGGCAATAAGACCATAATGGCTTTATTTCGCTTTGCGATTGGCAATAAAACCATAATTTCGCTACGGCCTTATTTCCAACTGGAAATGGAAATAAAGACATTAAGGTTTTATTGCGCTTTTTAAAATTTTAGTTTGGAAAACATAAAACCAGTTTTTGCGGAGAAGGCTGGGGGGGCGGCCCGAGTGCAGTGCAGCGAGAAGCTGGGGTCGCGAGCGCGGCGCGGCGCGGGGGAGGAAGCAAATATGCACCCGCCAAGTTATGCACTCGCAAAATTAAAACTTACAAAGTACATATATTTATTTTCCAATATTGAATAAATCCGGAAATATCAAATAATTATTTATTTCATGTTATTAGTAATAATTTGTATATATACGAGAGGCAACGTTCGTACTGTGCGGTCGCTTAAACTTTCGTTTAAAAGATTTTCTAAAGTTACTTTGCTTATCTAAGTGCTAAGCAGTTCTAATTTGTGTAATTTATACTCGAAAAAGCTATTTAAAGCCAAACTCCAATAAAGTGCGTGGATTAAAAATTAATATTCTTGTCATTCCTTGTGCCTCTTTTGGTGCATTATTGTTGTTTTGCGTGAGAGTGCATTTTCCCATCTTCCGCGATTTGCTTATCATCGATCAAATAATTTTCGTGCAAACAGCTGATTTTGGCTTGCTTTTATGCTTTTTGGCTCAGTGGCTTTAAAACTGTAAAGTTCAGCACGGTTTCCAACCATTGAACTTACAATACCTAGACTTCTGTGTCTCTCAAACGCTCATCTTTGCTACTATCGTACTAAAAGCGTACACTGTGAACTTTTCTTGTACATACAAATTGTTACTACTTCGTGCTGCAATGTATTCATCCTGCTGTTTTGAAAAA
>NW_023478473.1:0-2587 GCF_013731165.1 Rhagoletis pomonella | reverse complement strand
ATAAGTAACGAATTTAGCAAGCAAATAAGAGTGAAAAACTTTCAATTTTGAAACGAAGTTTTCTTAATACCATTTATTTGTTTAATTCAAAATGTATTATTTCTTTATTAGTTTGACTAACTATTTTGTATCCGTTGTAGACAAAGTGATTTTAAAGGAACATATTTTGTCAAAATGTACATTAAAATATCTGTGTGCGAAATCTCATTGAAATACGTCTACCCCGTTTTAGCGTGAAACAGCAACAAACACTCACTCACTCACAAAGTTTCATTTTTATTATTATTTTTTCTCGGGTTCAAAACTATTCAATCTTTTAAGTTAGAACGAGCAATACACGCCCATAAAATTTCATTGAAATGGTTAAGCGGAGATTAGCGTAAACGAACACAGTGACACGGAATTTTTATATATTAAGATTAGTATGATTTTTTTTTTTCAATATTTTACCAAAAAAGTATATCTGCCTTGTACCAAGTTTTAGTACTCGTATTTTGAAGTTTTCATGTCAACGTGTCTTTCCGCAAAGTAAAATCGAACTGATAAACGCCGGTTCACTCTTTTAAGTCCCTTAAGTCTTTGTGATTAGATGGCATTAATTCCTGCATAACTGCAAAGTTTTAAGGCTATCTCCTATCTATCTGAGTTCTATGTATCGGAATATATTCCGAAGACTTGAAGGAGGTTAAGGGTAAATTTCATTCCGAAAGCGGGATAAAATAATCTCTTCCTACATATGAAGGACTCTCGAGGAACTGTTTGGCTACCTCGGGAACGATTCAATCTCTCCCAGAATGCCTAGATAATTGAAGGGCATATTTGTATTCTTTATTGCATTCCATTGTTGATATGATAGTCTTGAACAAGGATTTCGTCGTGATACCTTTCCGATATTTCGGGGCTTTTAAAATGCGCTATCCAAGGCAATAGTAGTCGACAATGAGACGTTCTCTCGCAAAGGATGACCTAGAGGAGCTGGGAATAAGAGGCTGTCGGGTTATCGTATATGCTGACGACTTGCCAGAGGAATGTGTTTAAACACTCTGCATAATCTTATACAGGGGTAATTAACATTAGTCACAAATAGGTCTGCTGTTCGCCAGTAGCTATTGAACAGCTTCCCTTGATCGCTGGCATTCCACTTGTGGTCTCTAACAGGCTCAAGTACATACCTCGGTGTAATCATAAAGTTCTCTCTCAAAATAAGATAAGAATTGTATCGATTAACTCATTAATTTTGAAAATTCGTATACAGAGTACGAAATTATTGTTTCAAAATCTTTTTGCGGGTCGTAAAGATTTAAAAACTTTTAGATTGAAAAATGAAAAATTTATCAGAATCTTTGTTGGAACAAGACTGCATCTACGCACTCAAAGTTATGGTTAGTTCTCTATCAGGTTAAGAAGCAGTGGTTTTTTCTTCAACCGCCGACCTCTAGAAACTAAAGAATCAGATAGGTGTATACCGAGGCTTCTTTCAATGGGATTATTCTTCACACGCATTACTCTGATGGGTGAATGAGATATTGACATCCTCTGCAACAGGTGTTCATTAAACATATTTTTTGGATGGGTCGAAGTTGGATGTAGAACTGATGGGGGGTGTTTTCTGCCAGGAACTCGCCGTTAACCTCAAGTTTGGGCTTCCGGATTACTGTAGGTTGCTCCAAGCAGAGCTAATCGCAATAAAGGAGGCAGTTGGTTCTCAATGATTAGAATAAATATCTACATACTTTGACCAGCTAGCGCAAATCAGGGCTCTAGTATCGCTTATGGTGTTGGGCATGGCTGGCCAGTCTCTTTGTCGCCTCGATTACTTCGAATTAAGCATTACCTGGGTCACATGCTAGAAAATTACATGGCTAATGAGTTGGCTAAGCAACTTTGAGGTCAGACGGTGCCCCTGTGGCGACCTGCGAACTATTCCTGGTTGAATGAGCTTTTAGTCAGCTCATAGAGCGTTGGGAAAAAATCCCGCTATGCAAAGTCTTCCTAGCTGGTAGCCGGGCAGCTGGATAGCGCCTCTACGAGCAGTTTTGACAAGAATCCTGACAAAGCACTGTCAAATAGAACTCATATAGTATGACTGCAAATTGTTGCGGGTGCATATTGCTGTAGCTGTTTGGGGGATATCGAGGTGGAATCATCTCAGCATTTTCGTCTCTTTGATTCCAAACTCCACAAAATCTAGTTTATCCGGTAGTTCCCTAAGCTCGAGTCATCGTTTACTTGTAAGTTTATTATAATAAATGTGTTTTTAATTTTTGTTTTTTGTTATTTCTGATTTTAATTTTATGTTATTTTTTTTATTATTAACACTCAATTCCCCTCTCTGATCCCTTGCTTCGTCTACACTAACAACCCCTCGCTACTTTTTTTTCAAGTTACTTTTGCATCAATTTATTATATTGCCACTTATTACCTAAGATTCTCCCCAGTTGCGCCACCCTTATTTTTCTAATATCTAATATACTATACCTACTTTTGTGCGGTAAATATTTCAATCATGTTTTAATCATTAATTTCATATAAATAATGAAGATTTGGCACGCGATAAGGTGTGAGCTAATTCGATACTCTACATGAA
>NW_023478472.1:0-2587 GCF_013731165.1 Rhagoletis pomonella | reverse complement strand
TCATATAAAATAATGTTGTTACGATTAACACTCACCTATGTAGATATTGCAAATAAAAATTTGGAGAGATTTAACATGACAAATACAATAGTTTTATTGTCTGAAGAAAAGTTTCTCGGTTCCGTAAAGGGTGTCGCAAAATTTACTCAAAAATTAGATCAAACAGAAATTATAAAGTAAGATGGGGCCCATTCAGATATTCCATACATAGCACTATTTATTCAATCAAATCGAAAAAAGCAGTGTGTTTTATTTGATTCAAATCTTTCGTATATTTTGGGTCACCCTTTATAATGTGTGAGGGCGGCATTTCATAGCGGAGGCCCCGAGTCTAATAAAGTACAACAGTCGTTTCAATTCTGTCTGAACTGACGTCAATTGGAAATGCAAAGTGATATTACCAAGGCTTAAACTCCGACTCAATTTCAGTACAAATTGTTGAGTTTGAGGTCACTCCATTAGTGCAAAAATTGAATCTGAACTTAAGTTTACCTTTTGTGCATAAGGCCCAATAACTCATTCCGAGAGTGCAATTTTTGTATAACGAGAGGACTTTTCTTCTCATTTGCCTACTCAGTTTAAGTAGCAATTGTTGGAAAGAGCGATTCTCTGTTAAATTTCCAGGCAGACATTATGTTCGGAGCATGGTTGCCACTAGCCAACATTTTGTCCTACCAAAATCCCTTAAGAAAAGTTACCAAATCTTCACTTCCTCACTGAGAAAAATATATACTGAATAAAACTGCTATATTTCATAACAAATGTGTATATACTGACAGCCCGATTCTGTGCACTTAATGAATTCAATATTTTTATAAATTATCAATTTTCGATTATTTATCAAAAACTGCCAGTTCTAGCAAAGAAGTTTAAATCTATTTTCTTGATAAATTATCAAGATTGAAAATGCTATTGACAATTATAATAATTTTTTTAATTAGAAAATATTTTTCTATCAATTAATTGCCGCATGTGCCGATATTCTCGTTTTCGTTGTTGGTGTTTCCGACAGGGTAGGAGTATGATGTAATGTGGAACGCTTTTTCGTCATCTTTTGGCAAATTTGGTTTGGAGGCAAACCGGTTTCGGCGTTGTGCCATCTTCAGTGTCTTTTTTCGTTCGGAATGGGCCGATATTTGAACCTGCGACTCACGGAATAATAGCACCGGCATACAAAACAGTGTCGGGTGCTTTTAACCGAAATTTCGAGCTATTTTTCGGTTTTTCATAATTTACTGTACGTGTCAAACGGACCTCAGATTCGGATTCTGTGGGTCGAAATACATGTCGGTAGGTGGGACTGGTAAAAAGCACGCGACATTTTTTTTTGTGCCGGAATAATCAAAACGATTTATGGACCTTACCAAAAATTGCCAGATGGCCGAATTTTTATACCGTTTTTACTGTAGAATTCAAAATGTATCGCAAACATTCGAAAGTTGTTTCAGAAGCGCAGCCCGTGGTGCTGCCACTTTAATTCAAATATTTCCAGTATTCGAATATGAGATGACTCTAATTTTATCGAAGTAAATTTGTAGAAGTGTCAGTAGTGAAACTCGAAGAATTTTTATAATTATAATTATAATTCTAGTAATGCAAATAGATGTTTGGTTGCAAAAGTTACCAAAATAAAATATAAGTTACCAAGTTACCAAATCGTTTAAAAGTTACCAATTTTGGTAGAAAGTTACCAATTGTGGCAACCATGTTTCGGAGGTATTGCTGGTTCCCACATAAAAGTAGTCGTCTACTTTTTCGAAAATAAAGTTGTCAACAGTGACATGGGTGCCAAGAAGGGAATGGGCTGACTGTTTGCTTGATGACAGAAGATACCTTCATTCTCATCTTTCTTCACCAGACCCACGCGCTTTCAGTCTCTTACACAATAGGGCCTTATATATGGTCTTTCGGTAGCTTGTGCATGTGTTAAGGTCACCTTTCTTGTGGAATGGGCAGAGCATCCCTAGATCCCAGTAGTCGGGCATGCGGTCAGGTGACCATATTCAGCATAAGAGTTGATGCATGAACATTATTTCCTCCTAGCCGCCGGAACTATGTAGTCTTCGAGACGCGTAATTGTTATTTGTACCTCGTCGTGGTCAGGCGTGGGACATCATTTCCGCCGTCACCTTCTGCGCTAGTTTCAGTTATGTTGCCATTTATAGGGGTGGAAAAGTGTTTACTCGATAATTGAGGTACGTTCGAAAGATCAGTCGCTAGGCGGTTGTTCATACAGGAGTTCGCTTTGGTCTTGAAGCCGTCCGTAAATCGCTTAACTTTCTAGTTTCGAGTTTTAAATTCTTCGCACTCACGTATTTCGGCCTCTCTACCTTTATTACAGAAAATACGTCTCTTTACCTCATCAGCTCCCCATATCGATGCCATATGGCTCGCGTTACGGCCGCTGGCAGCGTGGCCCCGTAGGAGACATCTTTTTTCTTTCCAGCTTCGTGACATTTTTTATTGTACCCGCTGTTCTTTCAGGTTCGCTCAAATCCGGCTACTTCTTCGGCGGTGGTACGTAAAGAGCGGGAAATATGTGTAGGACATTACTTGTTAAGAAATTTACTTGTTTATTTAAATTTTT
>NW_023478471.1:0-2587 GCF_013731165.1 Rhagoletis pomonella | reverse complement strand
AATTTCATCATCGAATCAATTTAATACATCATAAAATTAGATTTAAGAAAAAATTAAAATCTTTTAGTCGTTTTTCTCATTTTGTTGGTCACAAAATTGTACGTCCGTGAACCATACATATTCGAGTTTAATAGATTTTTGATAAATTTTTCTTTTGGAAATTCCGCTATTATAAATCATCGTTGAGATTGAATGAAATAATTATCTTTTGAATTCATAATCACTGTAAATCAATATCGTCCTCAGTCTTTACACGGCATGATTTAATTGATTTTTATTGGAGCTCGTTTTCAATCAAAATTTTTTGGATATTTTGATTATTTAATTCCGCGGGGTGAATGGTGATCGATCTGCGATGCGAACACCATTGATCAGCAGTCATAACCATTCTCGTTCCGTTCAGTTCGCCAATTCTGAAAAGCAAGTTAATTGCATTTTTTTAATCAAGTAACACCACACATCGACGGTCAAGATTTTTGAACCGATAATTTTTTCATTTCGTCTTTCGGTATAAGTTTAAGCAACGTAACCGATAACACGGTTAATACTAATTGATCCAAACTATTAATTTTTCTTTATTTTTTTTTGTGATTTCTTTGGGTATTCATTCCCAATAAAATTTTGAAACTTGTATCAAATTAATCTCGTTTAACATTCTCAAACTGGTTGAATATTCTCAGTCTGATTTGGTCTTCCAGTAAATTCGGGGGTGGATAGTCTTGATCTTTGTTGCGTACCTTGTTGGCGACAGAAGGGACCGAAGGAGATACAGGTAATACTCCCAAGTATTCAAGGCCTTCGCTGCATCCCAGGAGCAAACAACTTGGTCCTTAAACGCCATGCGTTAAACGCCATTCTAAGCCCACGTTCGGTATAATATTAAACAAAATTTTGGACCGAAAATCACATGAAGAATACAACCAATTAAGCGTGAATTTTTTGTTAAACTAATTAGATTTAAAGCAATATTCAAATAGTGATCGATTTATGCGGCATTATTTTTGAAAGTGGATATTCAAAACGACATACTCGGAATAAAATAATAATAATAATAATAAATAATAAATTGAAGTAAATACTATCCAACTACTGTAAATACTAGGCAACTGAACCACGGTATACCCTGACCACCAGTACGGTTAATTCAAATGCTCAACCAGCCGTTCTCAATTCAGTGTCAGGCGGAACGGAACCAACACCCTCATTACACCAACTGTCTGTGAGTTGCTGAGAGCCCAAACACAGATGCAACAGCAAATGATCCGTGATCGGCTTCAGTTGCAGACACAAATTCCTGACGTTCGTGATATGAACCAAACCATGCCAACGACCTGGAATCATACCTGGATACCACCCTCGGTGGATCCTCCGCATGGTTCTTTGGGTGGTCCTGCAACCTTACAAACTCAAACGATCAATACCTACCGTGGTGTTAGAACGTCTTATATCCAAGAACCAATTACTCACCATCTCATTTATATCGCTATCCGGTCCACCACAATCACGACCAAATCAAGCCACTATATTCGACGAATCTGCCCAGGCGGATGCAATGGATAGGAAATTCAGAGGCTTACCATCATGGATGTGAACGAAAAATTTCTATCGGTTGAAGATTATTTGGCTATTATTGGCTCATTTCGATATAAGATTGGAGTACCCGACCATGAATTGGTAACGCGTTTGGTACCCACACTCACGGGGGCTGCTCGACAATGGTACTTCACCGAACTGAGAAACTTCGGAGATTATCAAGATTTTTGCACGAAACTTCGTGCTCGTTTCCTCAACAAACAAACTCGGGCCCAAGTAATAATGTCATATGCACAGATTAAATTCGATCCGTGTTCGCAAACACTGCTGAAACATATCGATGACTTGACATTCCAATTGCAGGGTAATTCCTGTGGACTGGAGGAACGGGACCACCTCGATATCATCATTGGTACCTTATCCGATCATCTGCGTGAACTCGTCCACACTCGACAAGTCCACACGCTGGAGCAATTGCGTGAGTTCGCTCAGCGAATTGCACCACATTCGTTCATTGTTGCCACACCCCGTCCGGAAAGAACCCGTTCGGATAGACAGCGATCAGTGCCACGGGAAATTTCGGCAATACATGATCTACCGGATGATTCTTCACATTAGGAATATACCGCTTCGTTCCCTGGGTCCGACTCCGATGACAGGGAATGTGCATACTTGAACAAGCAAAAGAAACCAATTAAAGCATCTCAAAAACATAGGTATTCGAAACCAGTCGAGGATTATAAAAATGACAAAAATCCAAAGGAGAATGATACAAAGGTAGGAACTATCGTCGACCGATTTTTCGTTGTTGAGGGCGACGAAAATGTACGATGTGCCAAATGTCTCGTGTGGGGCCATCACTTCAAAAAGTGTCAAACCCAACCGAATCGGGTGATGTGCTACAAATGTACACGACCAGGAGTTACGTCCGATCGATGCTCGTGTTAAAAAAAACGCGTAAGGGAGTCGATTGGGAATAGTGGTCCATCGTACTCAGAGTCCACAACTTTATCTAAATCCACTGTCTCTAACAATCCGCGCTCTACCGAAGTCC
>NW_023478470.1:0-2588 GCF_013731165.1 Rhagoletis pomonella | reverse complement strand
CATATATTCACAATTATATCTTCAGTAAACATATACAGAATTTTCAAACTCGATTAACTTTAACGCATACCTCCCATACAAACCTAACATCAAAACGCTTAAAAATGTCATTAAAAGCGCAGCGATGTATGCACGACTACAAAATTTTGTCCATATATTTATATATAATATAAGTAAATGGACTTAAAATTGCTGTAGACGGTTTATTTTTATATACACCTCCCTTACAAGCCTAACCTCTAAAAAACCTTTAAAAAGATAAATAAAAGTCCTCGTATTATATAAACTGCATACATGTGCACACTGAGTTATACAAAAAGGGAAAGCAGAAACTCTATATATGTTTATAAAAATGGTGCCTCACGGTGGGTAGCCTTCAAGGTTAAAAAACAGATTTTTTTACTCTATGCAGCATGCCACGCTTTGGTAAAAGTAGGCAAATTTACTTAGCCCAGTATAATTTTTCTCAAGAACTCTTTAATGAGTAAAAAGAATCGCAGATAATTGCAGCTGGAATAGAGTACATATTAATCCTAACTAGTATAGAAATAATTAAGGCTATTTCACAACGAAAAGGTCGGAAAAGAAAAAAGATGTACATAGTCCATTGAATTAAGCAATCCGCGGAAAAAATTGCTAATTTCATAAAATTAAATATCTACATCAGGGTTCGGAAATTCTCACTTACATTCTCTCACGTTCGCGATCGATAATATTCCAAGTCTATTTTTGCATTATTTTATCGCGAGTGAAAAATGCAAACAAATTTATCATCTTTCACATTCGGAATGCAATCGACCAAAAAATTTCTCTGCTTTTCATTCGCGAACGAAAAAAGCAAAGAAATTTCCTCTCACTCGAATATGAGAAGTCCGAGCATTGCCGATGTAGGCCTCTCATAAATAAGCAAAACGATGCAAATAATCCATTCGCGATCACTCACAACAGCTTATCTCGATAAACTTTTCGCGAAAAATTTTCAACGTCGTTGTTTGGGAGATATTTTTTGCGTTCGTTTTTGCAGCAATAATCAAATAATAGCTAGGCGTTGGTTTTACTACGACCTTGCAAAGACGAAAAAAATTTATTTGTGAGCCTTTTAGCCTGAAGTATGTATGTAGATTCAATATTGCAGCAGCTTTCTACCTACCTTTTGTTTATTTTCCACTAATAATTAGTATGCTTTAGAAATATTTACGGAAATAGAGCACATGATTTCGTTCATTTTAGAGTTGTAGCAGGTAGTGAATTTTTCGTAAAACTGCATTTCGCTAAGTGTGGTTTCGTTGGGATTTCCCTGAATACAAGATATTTCGTAAATACGTACGTTCTTCATAAAATTTTATTTTGTAAGAGTTTTGGGTGTGCACCTACATAAATGAGGTAAACGATGCGGGTGCTCCATTCGTGATCACTCACAACAGCTTATCCTGAAAACTTTTTAGGGCGTTGTATGGAAGATGTTTTTTCGCTTTTCTAAGGAATTACGCTATAATTGCACGTATACATATGCATATGCATTGTCGTCAGAGGGAGAAGTAATGGAAAATATTTTCCAGTAAATTATGGAATGTGTTTGTCGGATATATATAAGAGGGCGAACACATTTCTTTATCCAAACATCGGTAGAGAGGAGTGTTATACAGTGCTTAGTAGCGACTATTTAAATAAATAAACTATATAACAATATTGAGAAAAGACAATGGGAAGAAAAAAAAACTGATTTGCAAAATTACGTTAAGTACGATGAAACTACCAGGAAAAGTACATGCATTGTAGAGTCGTGTAAAAGAGAGCTTAGTGGATTATTGCGAGGAAATATTAAAAGACATTATAAACTTATACACAAAATAGATATAGAATATAGTTATGAAAGTGATGATGATAATACTTCTACCACAAAACACGAAAAGCCGTGTCAAAGTTAAGTACTAGTTTAGACAGAGACAGTTTTTTGAGATGCTGCGTGGGACTGGTCACCAAAAAAATATTCCCTTTCGAATATTTGATGACGAGGAATATTTTAAACAACTTATACGAGCATACAACGACCATACGAGCAGAAGTTTGGCATACATTTAAATTCAAAGAACATAGTAAGCCTTCTTGACAAAGCAAGTCAACAAATTAAGGTCATTCGGTAAAAAATAAAATAATATCTAAAATAATATAATACCACTGACAACGGCAACAAATGTAGTTAAAGCGTCCAAATTGCTACACGATATGAAGCAAGAAAGTTTAGCAAACTAAGATGCTATAAATGATGTTGAGGCAGACCATATTGAGTCCCAAATCGCTTCTGTGTTTTCTGTGGTTCGTTGTGCTGCTCATACTATTCAGCTAGCAGCATATGATGTCATAAAAACAATTGAAAAGGACTTGGAAGAGTGCAGGACGATTGTAAAAAAATTGAGAACCTTAGTAAGAGCAGGAAATACCGACATCAGTTTGCCATTCATCGACAACAGAACTAGGTGGAACTCTACGTATGATATGATGGAATCACTTTACCGAATCAAAGAATACATTGAAAATTTTGATAAAAACATGTACATAAATTGGTCATTCGTTAAGGATTTTCTCAC
>NW_023478469.1:0-2588 GCF_013731165.1 Rhagoletis pomonella | reverse complement strand
TTTTTGTTAAACATCGATAGTTGATTGCGACTATCGATGTTTCCTTTGTGCACCTCTGCAAATGTAAATAACGACGAGTTAAAAGAGAACACGCAAAAGGTATGAACTATAAAATTATATTAGTTTCAACTTTGTAACATTTTTTAAGTTTTTATTAAATTTCATTCGTGGTGGTGGCGGCGGACGTGGAGTTGTGGTAATCTTTCAGCGATGGAGAAACACCTTAAAAGTAAGTATTTATCATATAAGTAAACGCGCATGTGATTTTTCAACATGCACATTTCAAACGCGTGCGTATGTACATATGTTTATGGTGGACATACATTGTATTATGGCTTTAATTGTATGATTTATATTTAATAGGAACCTCAAAGGAAAACTGCGAGGCTGAGTCCTCAAAACGTAAGCGGGAAGGCTCCATAGTTTGGCAGCATTTCGAGAAAACCAACGACGGTACAAAGGCGATATGCACTTACTGCGGAAAAATTTTAAAAACGGCAGGCAACACGACTAACCTCACGGACCATTTAAAACGCATACATCCCAATCGCCTCACTGCAGATAAACTTCCTGTATCAACAAAGTTGGATGCATTTTTACTTCGTGATGTGCAGTACCCAGCTGATTCTAAGCGTAAGGAAGAACTGGACAAACATGTAATGCGTATGATTGCACTAGACGTGCAACCATTTAGTATTGTGAATGATACAGGATTCCGTGCATTGATGCATAAAATGGATCCCCGATACAAATTACCATCCAAAACATACCTTCGAGATGTATCGCTTCCCAAAGTTTACGAGTCTTTAAAAGGCCAACTACAGTCAGCCTTAGAATGTGTGGAGTATGTGGCAATCACAACAGACGGTTGGACCTCCAAGGCGAACGAGAGCTATTTGACCATAACCTGCCATTTTATTAATACGGAATTCCAGCTAAATTCAGCAGTTTTGTCAACATCGACACTTTTAACGTCCACTAACCACACTGCTGCGAATATTGCAGACTCAATTCGCGTGGTTTTGACGGAGTGGGGTCTGATGGGAAAAGTGGTTTCTATAGTGACCGACAACGACAGCACCATGAAGAAGGCGTGCGAGCTTCTGGAGGTTAAGCATTTTCCATGTTTCGCGCACACTGTCAACTTGCTAGTTCAAGATGTCCTGCCAAGTCCTGTCAAGGCCAAAATATGATTATTATAAATAAATTTAGTTTCAAACAGGTCGCAACCCTCTTCAAACACCTCAAAAGTATTCCCAATATTATTTAGTTGTGAACCCGCATGAGTGCGAAATTACCATTTTTTACCAGAATTTCCAGATTTTACCGGAAATCATACATTGGTTTTCTGGCAACTGAGAGGACAAATAAGAGAGTAAGTAAGGTCATCTCTTTGTCAGAAGCTACCTGGTGGTAAATTCTGGTAAATGTGTCAAAAGATCCGATGTAGTGTGTTTGACAACCAAATTGTAAACAAAAGAGAAGTGCACTCTGCTAATGCATGTTGGAAAGTAAATAATTCCTTGCTTGAGTGGATGCTAATGAGTTTCGGTTAAATTACAAAACGCTTAAAAAGGTATTAGCCGTCATTTTACGTTTAAAAACTTTAAAACTTTAACACATTACCACCCTATACTCTATATATGATTGACCATTGAACTAAATCGTTGTTTATTTGGGTAAGATTAAAATATATTTTACTATTCAATATTGGAGTTAGTGTGAAACAAAAATTAATAATTTATTGTTATGTATGCAAATGAGAACTACAATTCTGAGCTTATTGAGCATCTCTTAGTCAAAAACAAAGGCAATTTTGCTTGATCAAGTTTCGAATCTAAGAAGAAAATGTTTTTAACAAACAAAAGGTTAATAATAAAATTTGAAGGATTTAAGATATTGCGTATGGTAGCATGAAACGTCACAATCTTCTTAATTGTCAGGCTGTTGATATGGCTACGAAAAAGTGACAATGGAAACATAGCTGAAGATTTCATACTTACAGTGGGATAAACTTCAAACCTCTAATATAAATTAGTTAAATTTAGTTATTATTTTTTTTAAACAATTTTAAGTTTTCGTTTGGAATAGTTTTCATGAACTTATCTATTAGGAGATCTCTTTGGAAAATTACCGTACATCCGATATCTATTGAAATTTTGACATCCTCACTTTTTGGAAAAAGAAGTTCAAGATACAAGTTTATGTGCAAAAAATAAATTAAACAATAAAAGTCTCCTTATTTTTATGGAACTTATAGTAGAAAAATTTTTATTTCATTACCCAGACTTTATGAATAGCCTATTCTATAAGTAATAGTAGAAATTCCGAATTAGTAAGTTCAGTCAAGACGTCATTCAAAAGTTTTGAAGAAAATCACTTTTCTCTTTTGTGAAAATTTGGAACTATCTTATGCGAGTATTGTCGACAAAATGTTAGTCTATGAATGACTAAAAATTAACGAATAAATGGTTAATCGCGATTAATGATTAAAATTAATTAAGCGATCGCTGTGGTGTAGTGGTTAGAAGTGCGCACTACCATTCCGCAGGGTGAGCGTCCGAGCCCAGTTCCGGCCAACAAAAAAA
>NW_023478468.1:0-2588 GCF_013731165.1 Rhagoletis pomonella | reverse complement strand
GAAACGACCACAGGGTGTGCCGCTGATGGAAATCTGAGAAATCCGATACCAGGTGGTTTATATGTCGAAAATTAGTAAAGTGTGTTGGTATGCAGTCAGAAATGTATACAAACGTACATACGTACATATGTATATATATATATAGATGCTCCACCCCTAGATAAGTGTTAATAATGTGTACATAGTTGATTGCTAAGTATTTAATATGTATGTGTATATGAATGGAAAGGCCTGTTGATGATGAGAACAAATAAAATTTAATTTGAAATAAAAGAAAGTTTTATAATTACTTATTTATTTTGATAATAAGAATTTTAAGCATAAATGTCCACAATTATATGAATTATAGCTTTGCTGTTGATTATAGTTATAGTTAATGTTTATTCCTAAATACTTTATTATTTGCTTAGGAGGCTGTAAGTTTCCAAAGCTATCGAAGTAATCAATCTCATTATCGTTTTTCCAGTAAGCTACCCAATGCGTTCCCGGACCCTTTGAACTATCCAAATTTATTATTCCACATTCTCTCTTAAATGGTTTACGGGGTAAAGTGTCACACATGAATACCCCTCTAAAATTTGGAATAAATTTTGAATACTTCTCTAAGTCTACATCAGTAAGAGGTCTTCTGGGTAGCTTCATTAAGAGTTTTTTTGGTATGGTTTTAAATATAATCCGAATCCCTTTTTATAAGGCTTTAAAAACATTCCTTTTCCCATTGAAATAGCTTCCATTGTATTATTATGACGTTTCGCCTCCAATAACTGCTCCTTTCCAGTTTTTATAGCATTGATTGTTTTAATAATTCCTGCTGTACCGCCAGATAGACTTCCAAGTGCTCCTAATGCTACGAATAAAGGCGCTAATGGGAGAAATCCTCCAGATTTAGGTAATGGTATTACACGTGGTGCTTTTATTATAGACTTTTTCCCTCTAAAAATATTATTTACAACCTTTCGTGAAATTTTAATTGCATCTTTTAAGTTATCACTTTTCTTTAAATTTTGTTTAGCACTTTTTAAAGCATGTTTGAATAGATGTAAACCAGTTTTTCCTCCCACTTTCTTAGTTTTACTATAAATGTTCCCCATACCGAATTTCGTTTTTGTCTTCATTATATTTGTAGCTAACCAAGCATTTTTTTCCCCATTAAGATTGCTATCCTTCGGTCTAACTCTTTCCCAAGCCTTCTCAATTAATTTTTTATCAGCAATATGTCGGTTATCTAAATCTTTATTATATAAATATGATATATCATGTTCTCTACAAGCAGTGTCTAGTAGATTAATCCCTCGATCTCCTCTTACTAAAAGTTTCCGTAGTTTCGTTCCAGGTTCACAAAATTGATAACTAGGCAAATGAAGTTTAATAGGAAGCTTATTTATTATATTATTTATAAAACTTCTACATCATACATCGCTTCCCTATTTGTTCTACTATAATACTTTAATTTAGTCTTAATATCCAAACCCCTTCTTTCATATTCATGTTGCTTTTGATGTTGCTCCATTATGTACTCCTCAATTTCACCGCCACAAACGGTTAGGAATTTTCCATTGTCATCCTCTTCATCCCATTTTTTGTAAAAAAAAAAAAAGCATGGGCTACTCTGACTGGTATGCCCAAAACCTGTAACCGGGGACCCTCATCTTCATCTTCAATACATATATAAGGGTTTTTCATGTCTTCAAAGCACAACATCTCCAATTCGAAATCGAAGTTGTACTCTCCATGATGCTCGCTATTGAGGATTCGATTGATTCCAGGCATGATGTGTTTTATAAGTATCTTTAAACAAAGTAATAATTTCTAATGTACAGTATTAGCTTATTTATACATATTTCATAACTATATAAGAAGCATTGAGGTAAACTGTTGATAAAGAACATATTTAAATATACATATATTTTAGTAATCTATTTTATACTTCATAATATGATTCAATTAAAATGTGGAAATAATCTTAAACTCAATGTTGCTGTCAAAGAATATATTTATTTTTTATTATCCTATTTAAATTTCATTATATGATTCAAATCAAATGCTAATATTATAAATAGCCTTGATCTTGATTTCATCATCATTGTTTGCCTAATAAGTATAGTACCGCCAAGTGGACGATAACGAATCCCACATAAACATATACAAAAAAAATGCTCATAAAAGTATGTGTATATTTAAATGTTTTATTCATCTAGCATTATTCATTCATTCATATATTGCTGACTTAGTGAGAAAAGTTGTTAAGCATACTTCTTATGAAAACTCATATTTTGTTATAGAAAGCAGGAGATATTAATAATACATCGTTTCAAAAAAAGATTAGGATACTTGTTTTTCGCGTTTATATTCATTGAAAGACAAATTTATTAAATTCAAAAGAGTCACCGAATGTCTAACAAATTCAAAAATAATACGAAATCTTTTCATCTTTCACATATGAATGGAAAGGTCTGCAGATGTTGATGATGAGAACAAAAAAAATTTAATTTGAAATAAAATAAAGTTTTATAATTACTTATTTATTTTTATTTATTATTAGATATTTAATGAAGAAATAAATTTTCTTAATATTATTACATTTTTTT
>NW_023478467.1:0-2589 GCF_013731165.1 Rhagoletis pomonella | reverse complement strand
GTTCACAAAAGTTGATATAAAACTATTCGTCGATTTAAATTGTTAACATTTACTGAGCATGTTTATTTTACGAGGAGGAAGCATCGAAAGCCTAACCCCGTCAGTGTGAGACTTTAACCCAAACTAAACATCCTACCGTCATGTACCGTTCCCCTCCCGGTACAACCGTCAAGGATTTCGTCGGGATTATAACACTGTGTGACTGATAAGGTTATAGATTTTCTTCTTCTTTTTCTTATTTGGCGCTGTAACCGCCAAAGCGATTTTGGCCAACTGACGCCAATTGGAAATGCCAAGTGAAGCCAGAATACTTTCAGAGGTGGGGCGTCCGTGTCCATTCGAACGACATGGTCAAGCCAGTTGAGCCGCTGTATATTAATTTGCCATATACCAGCACCGGCATGATGAGTGACTTATCGTGTGGTTTTCGTACGTCGAGAGAGGAGGACTTTACTCCTGAATTGCCTACTCAGTCCAAAGCCAGTACTTGTTGGCAAGAGCGATTCTGCGTTGGATTTCCATGCTGACATTATTATCTGTGTTAATGCTGGTTCCCAAGTAAACGAAATGCTCTACTTTCTCGAAATTGTAACTGTCAACAGTGGCAACCTTGGCACCCACGCCAAGGCGCGACTGTGCTGACTGTTTGTTTGATGACAGGAGATACTTCGTCTTGTCCTCGTTTACCACCAGACCCATTCGCTTTGCTTTCTTGTCCAACTTGGAAAAGCCAGGACAGACTTCGCGGTTTTTCTTACCGATGATGTCAGTGTCATCGGCATAAGCCAGAAATTGGACGCTCTTGTAGTAAATTGTTCCTGAGTGGTTCAGTTCTGCAGATCTTATTATCTTTTCCAACATCAGATTAAAGAAGTCACACGAAAGAGAGTCGTCCTGTCTGAAACCCCGTCTGGTGGCGAACGGCAACAGAGCAGAGCTGGTGGCATTGCTCAACGTCATTTTTCACAGCCGTATGAGTTCTGAGGGGATGCCAAATTCAGACATAGCGGCATATAGGAAACTCCTTTTAGTGCTGTCGAAAGCAACTTTAAAGTCGACAAATAGGTGGTGAGTGCCGATCCTTTTCTCGCGGGTCTTTTCCAAGATTTGGCATATTGTGAATGGTGACAGGTAATAAGATCAACGGAAATAATGTCAATTGACTTTATTTCCCACCCTGGTGCGAAATAAAGTCAATTGACATTACTTTTTTAAAAACGAAATAAAATCCATTGACATAAAATTTGCTTTGCTTCGCGGCGGCTCGCGTACCCCGCGCGACCGGCGCGCACACCACGTCACGCTACGACGCGGCCCCCCGGCCCCCCTTCCCCGTCTCCGTTTATATATTTTAAACATCGAGGGCTTATTCAATAATACCCTCTATCTGCACACTTTTCACAAAGATGAGATTCTGATATAAAAATCCACCTAAGCTTTAACTGTCATCAGTGATATTAATGTTATCATATATAAAGACAGGTAATAAGTCCCAGATGGTTTCTAAAATCACAAATTAATTTTTGTGCAAATTGCTGATAGACGGTATTAATGAATTCAAGCCCTCGATATTTCACCTTTTTAAATTTGTAAGTTATTGGAAGCAGGGATGCCAACTTGGCTCAAACCGTCACATTTGTCCCTATATCACTTCAAATGGGATTTAATTTTTCAATTTGGCACAAAATGCCAAAATGGCACTTTTGTAAAAAAAAATAACATTTCAATGCATTTGTGTGATATCCATTGCGTGCACTTCTTTTTCTCAACTAAAATTTTCTAATTTATAAAGGCTATTCAACTGGTTTATCTTATTTTATCATTGCACTTTTGTTTGGAAAATGTAGCTTTATTTTATTGCTAAATGTGAATGATTAAAAGGAATAACACCTTTTTGACACTTTTATATTGCTATTTGGCACATTTTGGCACTTGTTATACTCAATATGGCACCTCATAACTAAGGATAGTTGGCAGCCCTAATTGAAAGATTTCTACTGTGTTTTGGGGCTACAACTTGTCTGCAGTAAAAAAGCATATACATACAAAATACGGTGATAGGTAATAAGGTCAATTGACTTTATTTCCCACACTGGTGCCAAATAAAGTCAATTGACATTATTACCTTTTCAAAAGCGAAATAAAGTCGACAAAAATTTGGAAATAAAGTCATTGACGCTATTTCCTCATTCAAATGGAAATAGCGTCAACAATGCTTAAAGTATGCCGATTCATAGAAAAAAATTTAGTTCTTACAATAAACATTGCCCCGTAGGTGTTGTTTTTTAATAAATGAAAAGGGTTATTGCCAAATCCTCAGTGTTGTGATATTAATCCACACACAATCATGAACTACCACCAATTGATTTTATTAAAAAAAATTAAATTACGAATATGTAAAAACACGATGCGAAAAACTAAACGCACAGCAGGAATACGAGAAATATTTGAAGAAAGAGTGTAGAAATGATCCATAACTTGCAAAACATGTTTCGTTTCCACAAAAATAAAGCGAATACTATTAAATTGAAGAAACAGTCCATGTCCAAAATCCCCGGAGGAACACTGAAAGAATTCTGTGTTTTAAAT
>NW_023478466.1:0-2589 GCF_013731165.1 Rhagoletis pomonella | reverse complement strand
CGTGGGTGCCAAGACGCGTATGCTCTGACTGTTTGTGTGCTGACAGGAGATACTTCGTTTTGTCCTCGTTCACCACCAGACCCATTCGCTTTGCTTCTCTATCCAATCCCGAGAAGGCAGAACAGACGTAGCCCTTGTTTTTACCGATAATATCGATGTCGTCGACATACGCCAGCAAGTGTACGCTCTTATAAAGTATTGTGCCTGAGCGGTTCAGTTCTGCGGCTCTTATTATCTTCTCCAACATAAGATTAAAGAAATCACACGAAAGGGAGTCCCCTTGTCTGAAACCTCGTTTGGTATCAAACGGCTCGGAGAGGTCCTTCCCTATTCTGACGGAGCTGGTGGTATTGCTCAACGTCATTTTACACAGCCGTATTAGTTTCGCGGGGATACCAAATTCAGACATCGCGGCATAAAGGCAACTTCTCTTCGTGCTGTCGAAAACGGCTTTGAAATCGACAAATAGATGGTGTGTGTCGATCCTATTCTCGCGGGTCTTTTCCAAGATTTGGCGTATTGTGAATACCTGATCTATGGTGGATTTTCCAGGCCTAAAGCCACACTGATAAGGTCCAATCAGCTCGTTGACGGTGGGCTTCAGTCTTTCGCACAATACGCTCGATAAGACCTTGTAACCTATGCTTAGAAGGCTAATTCCGCGGTAGTTGGCGCGTATGGCGGAATCGCCTTTCTTGTGGATTGGGCAGAGCACACTTAAATTCCAGTCGTCGGGCATGCGTTCATCTGACCATATTCTGCATACGAGCTGATGCATGCACCTCATCAGCTCCTCGCCGCCGTACTTGAATAGCTCGGCTGGCAGGCCGTCAGCTCCAGCAGCTTTGTTGTTTTTCAGCCGCGTAATCGCTATTCGTACCTCGTTATAGTCAGGCGGTGGGACTGCTACTCCATCATCATCGACTGGGGACTCGGGCTCGCCTTCCTCACTACTTTCAGCGCTGCTACCATTCAGTAGGTTATAAAAGTGTTCCCTCCACAATTTAAGTATATTCTGGACATCGGTCACTAGGTCGCCATTGTTGTTCTTACAGGAGTTCGCCCCGGTCTTGAAACCTTCCGTAAGGCGCCTAACCCTCTGGTAGAATTTTCGGGCGTTCTTCCTGTCGGCCAGCATCTCAAGCTCTTCGCACTCACGTATTTCGGCCTCTCTCTTCTTATTGCGGCAAATACGTCTCGCTTCCTTCTTCAGTTCCCTATAACGGTCCCACATGACTCGCGTTGCGCCCGATCGCAGCGTGGCCCTGTAGGCGGCATCTTTTTTCACTGCGGCTTCTTGACATTCCTCATCGTACCAGTTGTTCTTTCGGGCTCGCTGAAATCCAACTACTTCTTCGGCGGCGGTACTTAATGATCGGGAAATGTGGTTCCACTGCTTGCGTACGTCGGATTGTTGAAGAGTGCTCTCAGAGAGCAGGTGTGTGAGTCGAGTGGCGAATAAATTGGCCGTCTGTTGTGATTGCAGCTTTTCGACGTTAAGCTTTCCTTGCATTGTTGGGCGCACATTTTTTGCTGCACAGAGGCGGGTGCGTATCTTGGCTACAACAAGATAGTGGTCCGAGTCGATGTTGGGCCCTCGGAGTGTACGTACGTCCAAAACGCTTGAAGCATGCCTTCCGTCTATCACAACATGATCGATTTGGTTTCTCGTTTTTCGATCTGGAGACAGCCATGTAGCTTGGTGGATGTTCTTATGCTGGAACCTAGTACTACATATTACCATATTGCGGGCCCCGGCGAAGTCGATCAGCCTCAGTCCGTTATCGGACGTTTCGTCGTGGCATTAAAATCGCCAAGCACGATTTTGACATCGCGTCGGGGGCAGCGCTCATATGTACGTTCCAAGCGCTCATAGAAGAGATCCTTGGACGCCTCATCCTTCTCTTCCGTCGGGGCATGGGCGCAGATGTGCGAGATGTTGAAGACTCTAGCTTTGATGCGGATTGTGGCTAGACGTTCGTCCACCGGGGTGAACGCCAGTACTCGGCGACGGAGTCTCTCTCCTACCACGAATCCAACACCGAATTTGCGCTCCTTTACGTGGCAACTGTATACACGTCGCAAGGCTTCACGCTTATTTTATCTTGCCCCGTCCATCACATTTCTTGGATGGCGATGATGTCAGCCTTTGTCTTCCCGAGGACATCAACCAGCCGGGCAGAGGCACCTTCCCCATTAAGGGTCCGGATATTCCAGGTGCATACCCTTAAATCATAGTCCTTTATACGTTTGCCGTGGTCGTCATCAGAAAAAGGGGGTCTCATCCGAGGCTGTTTGCTTCTTTTCATTGGGCGGGGTTTTAACGTGGCGGGACCCAAACCCAGCGCACGCGAAGTTTTACGCCTTCTCACTTTAGCTCGCTCCCAAACGGGTGTTTGGTTGCTACCCAGAGGATACGTGGATATAAATATCCGGACGTTGTGAGCTGCGATTTGAACCGTACGCACAAGAATCGCTTTTGGCCACTCCCAGGTGAATGGCAGTCAAAAGTTTTCCACTTCTGCGCACGGAACCATCCTCCTTGGCTTATATATACCAAATACAAATAAAACTTTCTGGAGCTAAAAA
>NW_023478465.1:0-2589 GCF_013731165.1 Rhagoletis pomonella | reverse complement strand
GAATGCAAGGAGATTATTAGATCTTTTATTGCATCAAATTGTTTCGATAAATCTTTGAATTTAGCATCAAAGGTATTTGAAATAAGATCAATACTAAGCTTTTGAGTTCCCAGAACTGCATCCAGAGCCTTAACGAGTTTCTCTGGCATGAAAACACACTCATCACAAAGATATAATAGATTACGTTTTGTTTTGACCAAATTGAAATCGTATTCAGAAACGTCTTTGCAGCAAACACGATGAAAAGTTTTTTTACAAAACCCATTACACGGCAGCAGATTAGCATCAGATCTTGAAAGGGCTTTAGTACATTTTCCGCAAAAGTTCTCCATTACGAAAGAAAAGATAATAAAATAACAGAGCGAATTAAAAGCACGTCTGCACACACCGAACACTTAAATTACTAGGAGCTAAACCCCTGCCAGCCACGGCTCACCACTTTCCCTTGAAAATCAAACGATTTACAAACACATTCACAACTTTTTAGTCATCTCACCCACACACTTACAAATTTTTTGTTCGAACTGTCAAAAATATGTCCCTTTGTTAGAGCTACATACCCGATAAGAATTCGTACTCTAATAAGAACTAGGGCTGTGCGATTAATTGATTACTCAAAATTTTAATTAATCATAAAGTAAATAACTCAATTATTCGATTAATTGGAAATTATGATTACTCAAAAGTTCAGTTACTCGAGTAATCAAGATTTTTGATTAACCAAAAACCAAAATATTTGAGTAAAATGCTTTATGATTAATCAACATTTCAAGTAAAATGAGTAATCAACATTTCAACTCTTTACATATGTATAAAGTAGTTAAAGTTCCTTGATACTTTGAAAACAACGTTTCTGTTTTCAAAAATTAAAACAAAAAATTTTTTTCATGTACAGAATGTAAAAAAGAAAATAAGCATTTTCCAACGCAAACTCTATTAACGAGCAAAATTATTTTTTTTGAGTAATCATATTTCAAGTAACTTGATTAATCATCGTTTTGAGTAATCGAAATCTTGATTACTCGAGTAATTGATTAACCGAATAATTGATTAACCAACTTGCTCGAGTAATCGAATAATCGCACAGCCCTAATAAGAACTCTATGCGTTAGAGCGAGCAAGTTAGAAACATCGGAGTTTTGATGACAGTATACATACTGTGAAGAAATGTCACTTTGCGAAAATTTTGAAGGTGAGGATACGTATTTAACAATTTTATTTAATTATAATGTAATTTCTTCTTTTAGATTGCAAAACAGCAGCGACTTAGTCACATTCTTAAGGTATGTATTGAGACTTTTTATATGTTTATAAATTTGAATTAATATTTTTGTTTGTTTACAGGTTTGGGATTCACCATCAGCACCTTCAACGCTTGCGTCTTCATCGCCAGGAGCATCATCAGCACCTTCAACGCCAGGAGCACCTTCAAAGTGTAGGTCCAACTTGTCAAATTTTGCAAAGTTGTAAGAAAACTTAATTTTTTCTGAACCACCATAAATGATTTGCAACTGTTAGTATATATTAAAAGAAATGTAAATCGATTACTTTTCTTTTGATTATAATATTGTTAAAATCGCTTTACGTTTTCATAAAAACTTTGCAACTTTTGAAAACAGCTATATGCAAAGGAGTAATAGTAATAATAAGCAATTAAGCAACCACATATGTATGTAAAAATATCTTTATTATTAATGTTAATTGTAATTTTTATTCATAATATTGATTACTAACTATTTATATTAAATCAACAATGTATTTTGAAAAATAAATTTTGCAAAATAAAAATTTAAAAAAAATTAAGATTTTTTATTTAAAGTTTTCAAGGTTATTTTAAATTCGCTGTGAAGAGAATGCAACCCTGCGCCAGCTGAAGTTGGCAATGCTAGACGAGTGCAGCTATATGTTTTCCTTACGAAGTATCTGAATGAGTGCGACAGTGATGCAATGCTCACACGTACGGGGGGAAAGT
Organism: Rhagoletis pomonella; assembly: GCF_013731165.1. Lineage (NCBI taxonomy): Eukaryota > Metazoa > Arthropoda > Insecta > Diptera > Tephritidae > Rhagoletis > Rhagoletis pomonella. The sequence goes on along the minus strand of NW_023478465.1, from coordinate 617 downwards.
GGTGACAATCTGCACACCGCCCATACAAATGTCACCAGTTTTGTCACCAGTTTTGAAGTGACCGAAACCCGCGGTTTCACCAGATTTTTCACCACTTTTGGCTGGCAGGGACAGCGATCACTGATTGAACATGCTAAATACATACATATGTATGTGTGTACACATTTATAACCGAAAGACAAAGCATCGCTTCGAAGCAGTGTTGCCACAACACTTTTTTATTTTTTACCAAAATCTCCAGTAAAGTTACCAAATTCAACAAAAAATTACCAAACTTTTTTTATGTGGAGAACTGTGCACAGATATGTTTGTACATACATATATCCGAAGACACCAAGCTTTTCAGACAACCAGCGCTTCATTCAGCTATAATTTTTATATCTGCGTGAACGCTAAAAGTCACAACAACAGAAACGCTTGGTGAGGATTTCAAACCTAAGTGGGGCCAAAGACACAAATTTGTCGATTGCGCGTTGCTTTAAGAACATATGTATATTTTGCATTTGAATATACATCTCCATCACTACAAAGCTCAGGCCACAAAGCAACTGAAGCCATGTGTACGGTTCATTGCAACAGAGGATTATCAGGTGCATCATTTCCCATAGAGAGGATGT
>NW_023478464.1:0-2589 GCF_013731165.1 Rhagoletis pomonella | reverse complement strand
TTTTCCATATAAAAAAATTATCAAACATTATTTTATATGCAGAAAAGCAGTCAACGACTAACTATCAACCGGTTCGGACGTGTTAGCAAGTGCCATTGTCAGTTGCGAATAAATAATACAAACAACAATCATACACAGTGTTCACTCCTCCGTTTTATTACACTTTCGTAGTAACAAACAAGTGCATCGTACTATACAAAAAACCGCTACATTCACATATATACACACATAAAATGCGACCATCACCTGAACCACCGGACAAAACAACAAATCGCTTCTCAATGCTTAGCGAAATGGATACATACGACACCCACATTTTCCCTACATTACACCAAAAACAAACAGCAATCAACCAACCAAAATACTTGACAATATCATCAACTAACAACCAATTAGCAAAACTTTCCCCGTTTATAATAAAAAAGGGTATTGATGCGATATCAACCCAAATAGATAGCATCAAACAACTAAAAGACGGCTCTTTACTTGTCTTAGCACGAAATTCGAAAATAGCGGATAAATTTCTGAAAACTAAAACTCTATCAAACGTGTGCCCTATCACGGTCAAGTTGCAAGAAAACCTTAACACGGTAAAAGGTATGATTTATGCCCCATGTCTCAACTTCGTAAAAGAAGAAGAGATCATCGAAGAATTAAAAAGTCAGGGAGTATCAGGCATTTACAAATTCACTCGCACACTCGATGGCAAAACAATGCCCACTGGAAAAATGGCAGTCAATTTCGACTTATACCATCTTCCAAAAACTCTGGACATAGCATGGTACAAGGTAAAAGTTTCCCCTTATTACCCAAACCCGATGCGCTGCAAGAATTGCCAACTTCTTGGCCACACAAAAACCCGATGCACTAACCCTAGCACATGCGATGGATGCAACTTACCACCCCATTCCCCAACAGAATGTACACGTAAACAGTGCGCAAACTGTGGCGAAGATCACTTCTCTTCGGACAGAGACTGCCCTAGATATAAGCAAACCAAAGAAATCTTAAAAATAAAAACAATCGAAAAGTGCTCGATGGGCGAAGCCCGCCGCAAATATAGCGAACGTTTAAATCATGTACAAAAACCTCAAGAAACATATTCCAACATCTGCCGATCAGAAACTAACAAATCAAATACGCCAACAATAACAACATCCAAACGATCTGCTTCACCAACAAAAACCAATACGACCAAAATACCAAAAACTCATACGTCTCCAAACAAAAGCAAAACCGACAACGTCACCGCTATTCAAAGAACAACTACCCAAGTTATTAACAATACGAACCAAAATGCAAACAACAGCATTAAGAAAACAACAACGAACCCTTCACTTGAATGTATACTACCACACTTCAGCAAAGCACCAATCAACACACAAACCAACACTAGCGCATCTCCACTCAGCAATATAACTCAGCAACTTCTATCAGCAGACAAATATTTTATGTCTGTCTCAGACTCCGAAGAAGAGCCTAAATTATAGACAACTAACAATAAAAAATTAAAATTAAAATAATTAAAAAAAAAAATAATAACAATAATTATGGATTTAGGTATCAGTCTCGTAATTCTTCAATGGAATATACAGGGATTTCTAAACAATAAGTTCGGACTAGAGCTACTCGTAACCAAACATAAACCCGACATTATTATGTTACAAGAAACCCACATAATAGAAAAAAATAAACACCTCTTACATCTTCCTCATTATAAAGTGTATCACTTCAACAAAACTTACTCATATTCCAAAGCGGGTATTGCAATCCTCGTAAAGGAAACTTTGAATACTTCTAATTACAAAATATCTAACAACAATCTTCTCTTTCAATCTATCACCATACACGCGTTAAAAGACCTGCACATAACCAACATATACCGCGAGATAGACTTATACTTAACAGCTCAACACCTGGACGATATACACACCTACCATAACGGATATCACTTACTGGGTGGTGACTTAAACGCACATAACGCTTTGTGGGGTGCAAAGAAAACAAATCAGAACGGAAAATTATGGGAAGACTTTGCAAACGATAAACAATTTGTAATTCTCAACGACGGATCTCCCACACTGCTAAACACGAGAAATACTTTAACAAACGTTGACGTCTCAATGGCATGCGGAGGTATAGCCCCGGTTCTGACATGGAATTGTCTTCCTCCGTCAGGGTCTAGCGATCATTTTCCAATCCTAATTTTCAACAACATGCTGAACATCAACAGCAGAATCAACCCCAGGTTTAATACTAACAAGGCAAATTGGCATCTATTTACAAATAAAACTAACGTCTACTCACAAAATTTCACTAAATCAGTTAACATCAACAGAGAAGCCGCCCAAATAAAAAAAGTTTTGAGGAAAGCGGCAAACGAAGCCATGCCCACCACCTTTTCAGCACCTAAGCACAATAGCCCAGTCTGGTTCAACAGTCAGATTGCAAATCTTATTAAAGTCAAAAACGAGAGATGGAAACAGTTTAAAAAGAACCAAACAGCTCACAATAGCGTAGAATTTCGGAAATCATGTGCGGCGGTACGAAGAGCATGTAAACAAGCCAAACAAGATTCATGGAATCGGT
>NW_023478463.1:0-2589 GCF_013731165.1 Rhagoletis pomonella | reverse complement strand
TTTTTAATTGGATATCTGCGAAATTTAATGGAAGTGGTGATGAAGACTGCAAAACATTTGTCAAGAAGCAAATAGATAACATTTGTGCTAAAATTAAACAAAAATGGATCAAAAACAAGAGATGTTTCGACCGATTTAAGAAAAAGAAAAGCTTGTGGTTGTCTGGTACAACTTTTTTTAAACTGTCGAAAAATAATTGTGAACGCAAAAAGGGTCGTCATCATCTCAAATACAGCGATGGAAGTGAGCGTCTACAACGACAACTCGCTTCCAAAGTATTATCAACACAGGAAAATTATTCCAGGTTATTGCTTCATGCTGCTCCAATGTCAGCCCATGCTGCGAAAGAACACGATTTAAATTTTGTCTTGAAGCATACAGCTAGTTCTCCATCAAAAGCTAAAGAAGTGAGAAAACTAATAGTTTCTGCTGATAAAAAACCAACTCCACTTACCCCTGCAGAAGCATTGCTTTTTATATTGGAAAATAATTTTACAAAACAACAATATGTTAATATGAGAGACTTGAACATTGAGCATGCTAGAAAGGATTCTAGAGAGCATAATTTAATGGATGTTTTCAACAGAGCAATGGACTCTTCCGACACTATTTTGTCCAGCATTTGTTTAACAAACCGCGCTTCGGCCCAGAAACGACTTCCTCTTCCAAGAGAAGTTTTATACCTTTTAAAGGTTCCTAATATTCCTGAGAGTCAATGTCCTACACCAAGTACTGCAGTAAAGGAAAATTATTCAGATTATGAAGATGGATACTTTATACCTCATTTGCATATCGAACTAGATGCCGAAGAAACGTTGGAATATTTTGACGTAAGAGTTTATTTACAAATGTTAACATAACAATTTTCTTAATTTTACCTTATCTTTCTTTACAGTTTGAATAAGTATTGATGAACCGTCTGGATAGATGTTATATATAAACCTTTCAGAGAATATTGTTTAAGTTATTTAATGTATTTGAGTACAGAAATGAATTTGATAATATGATTTAAAAAATATTAAAAAAAAAATAAATTGGTTGGACAATATTTCGACGGACGGACATATAAATCGATATAACTCCCCTATATATCGATCCAACTAGCTGATTTTTTCACTGTACACTTCTTTAACTGTCACTAATACATGTGCCAAATATTACAGCTCAAACTTCTTCCTGTGAATTACTGCCGCTGAAACAGGTCATTTCGACCAATGTGCAATGTTTGCAATTGCATATTAAAAGCCAAATCAGGAAGAGCTGATCTATTGCAACACGCACGCTAGCAAAAGAACTATGTTCTTTCTTAGCAGAACGTAATTTAGCTTTTTCGACAACCGACCACCTATCCAAATGTCTACAAGAAAAAATATATTAAAAATCAACGCGATTCTTTAGCAACTTAAAACTTGCACATTATTACCCTGGAATTTAATGGGTTATCAAACTGCATACCCAAAAAAAATCTAAAAAATCTGAATGAAGACTTGAAAATCTAACTGGAACTTTGCAGTTTTTTTTATAATTTTTGGGAGATTTATAATCGGGGAGATTGATAAATTTTCATTCCAATCACCCATGGAGACAAAAAATAAACACCGCTGCCAGTCTTATTAGAAAAGTCCATCTGCTCAGCGACGAAGAATTTACAGAGCAAAACAACAAGAAAATAAAAAACATATTGTACAAAAACAGCTACCCGCACGCGTTAATAGAAAGATTATTACAAACAACAATAAACCAAATTCGCCAACCGAGCCAAAACACCGAAGTACAGCCAAACAACACTAACAAAAAATACATTGGGGTGACATACATACCAGGACTTACAAATAACCAAGTACTCCGAAAAACAATAAAAAAAATGAGAATGTGATATATGCACACAAGCCCCATAACACACTCAACAAATTGTTTACGAAAACCAAAGACAAGATTGAAAAGGAGCAACAACACAATGTAGTGTACCAAATAAAGTGCATGGGCGATGATAACGAAAGCTGCAATAAATGCTACGTAGGCACAACAAAAAGAGCGTTGGGTATAAGAATCAATGAACATAGAGCGGACGCGAGAAACAAAAAGATGACAACAGCACTGGCTCAACACTTGTCAACGCACGAACATATAGCGGACTTCGGCAACACAGAAATTTTGGACATCGAAAGAGGAGAATGACACTGGAGAGCCTACGAATACAACAGCAATTGGACAACGCAATCAACTTTAAGGAAGACGTCGACAACACGAAGAACACATATGCAGCCGTACTAAAATTAAAATATAAATAAGAATACTTCAATAATTCTTCCTAAATGTTATATTACCTTCAATGGGTGCAAATTAATGTAAAATTCTTGTCAATATTTAATGTGAGTTTCAAGTGATATTATGTGTGTATATAATAAAGGGTTGCAGAATTACATTTGTCCCTTCTACGCTTGAAAGCACTCTTTGCTTTGTACTCTACTCCCAAGTAGAATGCTTATATCTCTCCGCGCAAAGCCATTACTCTTCATCGCAAGTGCAAATGCTAGTGATACTTCTGTTGAGCCAAATTGTGTACACTACTTGCCACGATCGCGCAAT
>NW_023478462.1:0-2590 GCF_013731165.1 Rhagoletis pomonella | reverse complement strand
AGTATACTTTTAGTTCAGCGATTCATAATAAAATGTGTCGGATGAGTCATTACAGTTATTTCGATTTTATTTTATTTTTTAATATGGAAAATAAAATGAAGAAAGGCGCTGAAATCGAAAAAGCATACAATATTCCCACTAGCTATGAACTGAAGTAATTCGAAGCTTCTTAAAAGTAAAACTTTTATAAAAAAAATCAAATTAAAAAGCGCTGAAGCCTTTTTTGATTTTAAGAAAACTTTTCTTAGCTTTTACCATACAAAATAAGTAGCACAAGTTTATAACAACAATTAGTACACAGGAAAAAATTTCGTACGTGATGGCAGAGAACTTAGATAGATAGAGAAGGTGCAGACTGAAAAAGGAAACTATTCGCGGACGAAAAATTAACAGCGTTAGAAAAGTTCAAGTCGGAATGTAGAAATTCTGTTGAATTTAATGTTGATAACATAATACAATGTTGAGCAACATGAAATGTGATGTTCTTTGCGAGCAAATAAACGAAAATATGGTAAATCTTCACATAATTTTTATTAATTTGTAATTTTTGTTAAATTTTTTATCTTGTTCTCCTTTTATGAAGATGCAAATCCAATTTAAAATAATGATAGTTTGGCATAAAGTTTACACACATACATAGACTGGCAATCAAAAGTTAGTGCATGGTGTTTTTTGCTTAATATTTGCAATGATTTTCAATTAAATTTTTTTTATTATCTTTTTATAAAAATGTGGTTCATGCTTTAATTAAAACTACATAAGTCAAAGTTTCAAACTTTACACAGAACATAGAAAAATTCAACGAATTCCCGTCTAAATTTTGACCTGTTTAATCTGAATTTTTAGAAAAATTTTGAGTACGCAGATAGATCGGTTTTTTAATTCTAGTTGAACAAGATCAAGTTTTAAGCGGCTAAAAAATCCGGTTGATTTTTAATGATTATTTATTGCTGAGGGCTTTTTGAACTTTTTACCAAATAAAAGGGAATTTCTTAAAAAAAAAATTGCGCTATTTTTTATATTGCACTTGTTATATGCATAAATCCACAAAACCCGTCGAAAATAACAAAAAAAATTTAACTTAAAATACATTGCAATTATTAAACAAAAAACAGCATGCACTCACTTTTGATTGCCAGTGTTCATCCATATGTATGTGTGTTTAAAATTACCTACTTATGAAATAATTTTTGTGGCATGAACATATACATACTTGCGCTTTCTAAAAATGGGAATAAAAATTGGATTCGCATAAAATTTTAATTCCAATAACTAATATTTTAGTGAAAACATTTACAATAAAGCTTTCAGTAACTTTTGGCAAATTTGAGCGATTATGTGAAATTATGCATGCGTTTGTACCTACATATCCATTTATATTATTTTAAACAAAGCTAATAGTAAAATTTAAAATCGAATATGGATATGACAATTAAAAAAAAAAAATAAATTTATTACTTGGTCCGTCCGGGATTTGAACCAAGACAAACGGCGAGACGCCAAAAAGTTGCATCGCCTCTAGCGTACACGCCACGGCACATTACTGAAACGGCAATCTCTAAATCACTACATATATGAAATTTTTCATTCGTCCAAGGAGACAAACGCATAAATATGTAAGCATTTATAAATGTAAATATGTGCATAAATATGTACGATTGTTCTGCTTTCGTCTTCCTTTCGCCGTCATCCAACCGCAGACAAATTATTAAATTTCTGCGAATTGCCACGACGCCACCAAAATTAACCCTTGGTTGACGAAATATTTAGGTTTTCGCATAAGTTTACATTTAATAAAGCCATACTCGTACATTTTATATGGGGAAGAATATTAATTAATTTAAAATTCTGCATGTGACCATGTTTTCGACGATACATGTAACTTTCATCAAGATTAACCATAAAAATTGTGTTTCATTAACAGTTGGAACCAGCTGAAACTAAAAAAACTATGTCCGCTAAAATGGGTTAAAAACCAACTGGAATTGACATTTTTTACACGCATACATGCATACATTCATACAGGGTGTCCCAGAAGTAACGTGCCAAACTTTAGGGGAAGGTAGGTGGGTGGGTAAGCTCACTGATAAACAAAAATTTTTCAGGTAAAAGTGTCACCGTTTTTGAAATATTTACATTTTTTCGAATTAAAAAAAAATCGTGCCTTTTCATGTGTTTTCTTTAACTGCAACTACAAACCGGGCAATACTTAGTAAATTTTTTATGTAAAATACTTCCAGATAGTTGCCTCTCCATACTCAAATGCAATGTAGTTAAAATATATTAAGGAACCATCATAAAATTAGGACTATTTCTGGATTTTTAACTTTTTGATATTTTCTTCCCCAACTTTGACTATCTCGGGTGAAGAAAAAATGTACTGAGCTATAACTTTACATTACATAAAAAATTTGCTCATTTAATAAAGATTTCAGAAAGGTGCCACACTTACTGTTTTGAATAGAAAAAAAAAAGTTATAACCGATTTTGTGGGTAAAGGACTGAGACACGCTAGAATGTATTTAATAGATTTAAATTGAATTTGCTCTTGTTACCGTCAAATGACATGCTAAATAGTACAAAGGTACAT
>NW_023478461.1:0-2590 GCF_013731165.1 Rhagoletis pomonella | reverse complement strand
CAAATATCAATATATTCGCGAAACCTTGGGGCAAATATAGTAAAATTGCGTTTTTAGTTTTTCACTCTGACGTCAGTAATTCAAAAATGGTTTAAAAAATTCAGAGAAATGTGCGTAGAGAAGAAGTATGGGTATAAAATTAATGAGGAAATCCTGTAGAATTTAAAGAGATTCAAGTTTCTGGTGCAGAAGGGCTGGTAAATATTGAAAATGGCATTTTAAAATTTTAACCTCGAAATTTCGCAATATTTGTTTTTGAAAAAATTATATGTTATGGGCTTATATAAACTCGATAACATCCTCGAATTTCGTTCATGTAACTTTGTCAGCTTAAAAACTACCTATTCGTCCTTGTGAATCCAAAAAATTTAAATTTTTTAAATTCTAAAGAAATTTCCTGTTACCCATATTTTTATTCTACATTGCATTGAATTTATTTAATAATTTTTGGAATTAATCATATCTTAGAAATTTCAAAGTCCTTCAAAATAAATCCTGCGGTCAGAGAAAAAAAAAATAAAAACGCCACTTTAAATAAAAAAAGTAGGTTTTAAACCCATTTGCCTGGGTATCTGAATTTGGTCTTCTGAACTGGTCTTCTCGCTGTGGACTTGCTATAAATCCTGGAAAGACGGAGCTATAAAGTGCCTCATGCCTAGCTTCCCTCTATAGGAGGTGTTTCCCTTGCTCTTTCTGACAGGGTCAAGTTCCTGGGTGTGATACTGGACAGGAAGTTATTATGGAAGCCAAATATCGAGGAGCGAGTAAAAAAGGCATCAGTGGCTCTTTACTGCTGTAAAAATGCTATAGGGAAGAGATAGGGCCTCTCTCCAGAAGTGATATATTGGCTGTATGAAACCATAGTGAAGCCAATCATGTTATACGGGGCCATTGTCTGGTGGAATTCACTGGGAAAGTCTACTCTTGTTAGGAAGCTAGAGCGCGTGCAAAGAGCTGCCCACGTTGGAATCAGCGGGGCGCTCCGGACCACTCCAACTCTAGCACTAAACGCTATGCTCAGCGTCGCACCTGTTGACATCGCAGGAAGAGTAACGGCGGTCCGCTCGGCCATCAGGCTCAAAAACTCTGGGTTCTGTTTGAACACAGCACTCGGCCACTCGACGATTATCAAAAGTTTCGATTTCCTTCCGGAAGATTTGGACTGGCGTGTTCCGAGGCTGGCCCCAAATGGATCCTTCTCCACGCACATTCCTCCAAGAAGCGAATGGGAGAATGGCAGTCTCTGGGACAAGGGTCCAATAAACATATTCACGGACGGATCGAAGCTGGACGGGAGAGTCGGTTGTGGGGTATACTGTCGGGAACTCTCGATAGATCTTATGTTCAGACTGCCGGACCTCTGCAGCGTTTTTCAAGCAGAGGTGGCCGCTATAAAAGAGGCGCAGATTGGCTGCGCACCAACCCCCTGCCAACAAGGAGGGTGAATATCTAGGCTGATAGCCAAGCGGCAATTAAAGCGTTGGAATCGCTTATGGTGCGATCGAAACTGGTCGGGGAATGCCTGATTCTCTCTCTCAAGTGCCTCGGAATACTTCCAAATCAAGCTGATTTGGGTACCGGGACATAGTGACATCACTGGAAACTGCAGGGCTGATGAATTGGCTAGGCAGGGCACCCTCGAGGCCATTACCACGGATAGGGAGGGCGTAGGAGTTCCGTTGGCAACCTGTGGCCTGCTTCTGGACAGATGGGCTCACAGTCGGCTCAGCGAGCGCTGGGAAAAAACCCCGACATGCAAAGTTGCAAGGTCCTTCTGGCCGGTTGTTGACCGCGGGCGATCAAGGGAGCTTCTGCAGCTGGCTAAGCGCCACCTCTCAATCCTCACAGGTGTACTGACCGGACATTGTCCTTTAGGAACCCACGCGGTGCGACTTAACATCGTCACAGATCCCTACTGCCGCAGCTGTTTGGACGATGAGGTGGAATCATCTCAACACTTCCTTCTCAGCTGCCCGGCATTCGCAAAGTCTAAGGTTTAAGCACCTCGGTGCTCATTTCTTCAACACTCCTGAAAAGCTCTCCGGAGTGGACATCAGCTGCCTGCGGAACTTTGTTCTGAGCACCCAGCGCTTCTCTTAGCTTCTAACACAGATTATTTTAGTTGCCGTTCAAAGAACTTGTGGAAATATGGTAGCACAACGGACAATCCAATTAATGTCTAAGTGAGGCCCCCCTGGTGGGGTCTGCCACAACAACCTAACCTAACCCTACATACACATCAAGGTCTCTTGTGTTATTTTAGTTATTTTGTTGTGAATTTCTCTTCTTTCTTGCACAAGACGTCAAAATTATTGTCTGCATACGTCAAATCGTGTGTCTCAAAGGTAGTGTCTCAGAGGTGGTCCCATACTAATTTAGTTTAGATCCGATCATTGGATCATGAAATATATAGATATATATATATTTTTTTAAGTCGGTTTTTTGTTTTGCTAAAAATTACTTGTTTAATTTAATATTTAACTGTTTTTATAAATGTGCAGCTCATTATACATATAACACCGCGCGATAGTAAATTTTAAACACAAATATCAATATATTCGCGAAACCTTGGGGCAAATATAGTAAAATT
>NW_023478460.1:0-2590 GCF_013731165.1 Rhagoletis pomonella | reverse complement strand
AGAAACTCAAGACATTTGAATAGAATTATTGATTAGAAATTTTTTTTTAATTTTCAAAATACTCAAAAATTTGCTATAAAATTAATTTCAAGTGAATGAAGTTCCGCTAATAGGATTAATAATATGAACTGTTTCTTATTTATCAATTACATACTAAATTTTATTGCTTGGTATGGTATGAAAAAAATCCCGTTTTTCGACAGAAAATCCCATTCGCCCTTTTAAGTCATAAAATCCCGAAAAAAGGGCGAAATCCCGCAAATTGGCAACACTGTGCTAAGGTCTATGCAGCATTCCCTAAAACTCTAAGTAGGCGCGTATCGATTAAAAATGCAATCAAGTTCATAAAGTTATCTATTATCATGGCATTTGATGCCGATTTCTGTGGATTAAGACTTTAATCATAAGCATTTTCGTTGCGAATAACTAATCAGGCAGGAGCAAAGTGTTTCCGTATTCCCAATGCTAAATTAATGCAAGTAGAAGTAGAGGCCAAGAATCTTCGCCAGTTACCTCTTTCTTTTGAAAAATTTCGCAATTTGTTCATCTCAAGTTCAGACATACCCTTCTGCACTTGGTCCTTCTATTGTGTTCGTGAGCGCCCGTTCGTTTTCCTCTCATGGGTTACGAGTGAAAGGATATTTTCACTGGAGCACCATCATAAAACGGAACGAGACAGAATTTCAGAACGTAATATTTACTTTTCAGTTGCCTACCCAGCCCAAAGTAGCATCTGTTGGCAAGAGCTATTCTTCGCTTGATCTCAAGGCTGAGATTATTGCTGGTGTTTATGCTAGATCCTTGGTAAAATCCTTAACTACTTAAAGGCTACATATGTATATATAACTACCAACAGTGACCCAATACGCGCAGACTCTTTAATGCTGCCAGGGGTACTTCATCATGTTTTCGCTCACCGCTAAAGCAATCAGTCTTGCTTCGTTCCCTGATGCTGCGCTAACGGCCCTGGCCTTGAGGCCGGTACAAGAGATATGGCACCGATTTTCTCCGTTGACCTTACGTCATTGATAAGTAAATAGCTCAGAAACGGTTTTGTCTGTCTAAATGAAGGAGTTTTAAGGCAAAGCTTCATGTCCGTATAAACAGTTGCATGGAACAATAAAGTTTTACTTTACTATAAACTTTATATTCATAAATGTACACAGTGGAACATTTCATCTTCTGCTAAAGAGGAGGATATTTAATGTAAAATCTGATCAGTGTAGGTTGAGTCACGAAGAACAGCGATCAGCAGAGCACGCCACTGTGAAACTCTCAGTAAGACCAGACTTCGGAGAGGAGCAATCTGGATGTTGCATGTTGTTAGGCGCGCCTGCTGTTCTTCTGGAGATTTTGGTGATCAGAATTAAAAATAGTGAATGGTGGAATCCGGCTACTGTTCCCTTTTCTAAATCTAATCTACTCTGATTGAATGTAAAATCCAGTCTCTAAACAATCAGTTGTATGGGAGCTATGAATATGTGGTTGTGGCCCGATCTTGGCCAGTCCGACAAAAGATGATAAAAAGACGCCGACGTACCAAATACAATACATTCGTAATCAAATTTAATACAGTTGCGAAATTTGGTGTCACATAGTCCATATTGTAGGTCTAGTAGAGTAATAAAAAACTGTATACTCAAATCCCAAATACACCCCAAAAATCCGTTATATGTTGTGTTAAGATTTTAAAGCTACATTTAATTGCCAATAAAATGCGATACCCCACCGATACTCGATTAATTGAACAGTTCAGCGGAGAAATCAATTAAGCGGGAATCAATTAAGCGGAGACCACTATTATTTTGAAATTTGAGTTTCACAAACTTAGGAAATTTAATTTCGCTTTTAACTCAACGATTGAAGCAGCTCTAACCCAGCAAACAATTGCTTATTTTAATTTACGTATTTCTTCGAAAATATGCGTATAATACAGTGTGCTCTGTCTTAAGCGGACACTAAGGGACTGACAAATTTGTCCGCTTATGAGAGGTGTCCGCTTATAAAAAAAGTATAAAAAAATTGATGAAAATGTGTTACAGTTTTATTTCCAACGTAAGAACACATATGTATGTAAATATTACACAAAAGTCAACAGGATTTTGATTTATATTTCTTAAAGAATTTAAAAATCAAAATGTTTTATACAAAATGAAATTTTTAATTTTAATCTTGAAATAGATCAGTGAGTAGTTCAACATCCTTAAAGTCGCTGTGATTTAAAGAAAAAGTTTGTAATTTTCTTAAATCTCAATAAGGCTCTTCATAAGAATTCGTCAGCCTCATTTTCTAGTTCATCTTCAGACGAGTTGGCGAGCGAATCTTGGGAAAAAGTAAACATTTCAGTATTGCAATTTTATACATCTTCCTCATTAATGAAGACTTAATTATGTATGTATGTATGTATATATACATATGTATCCACAAAGTTGTCGTTATCGACAAAGTTATCGTTATCGACAAAGTTATCATTATCGACAAAGTTATCATTATCGACAAAGTTATCATTATCGACAAAGTTATCGCTATCGACAAAGGTATCATTATCGACAAAGTTATCGTTATCGACAAAGTTATCGTTATCGACAAA
>NW_023478459.1:0-2590 GCF_013731165.1 Rhagoletis pomonella | reverse complement strand
GATCATATGCCGGCCTAAATGTGTGTGTGTGGGTATGCATTACAAATTGCAGAATTATGTTGACTTGCTGAAATACGTTCGAGCGCCTGCGAATAGGCTAATGCGTGAATTGGTGCCCACTGGCAAACTCAAACCATAAATGCACATTTGGTGTTAAATAATTTTGCAAGGATATACAATCGAAATTAGGTCATGGGAAAGATCAGAAAGAAATATAAGCACTTAATAATTATTGCCTTTAAGCAGAGAAGCTGCGATTTCCGACGCCTAATAATTACCAGGGCTGCAAACCACTACGAAAATCGGTGCGCTTCGGTTCAGTTGTTTGAAGCACTTAGAAAAAGCTTGTACCGGGTATCCTTGACCGCGGCTCAATTCGTTTCAAGTCGTTCAATTCCCTAATTCTAAAGTGTATAAATACTACAAATATATGACAAATCCATGATATTAAAATTAAAGGCTTTGCTATTGATATCAAGTTTAAATATCCGCATGTATAATGGTGGAAAAAATTAGGACGCGACATTTTTCAAGTATTGGCTTTTTTCTTTTCTATATTTAGCGTGTGGTTTTCTACCATATAAACTCAATTTTCAAACGTTGTGCAAAAATTATGAATATTCCGCACATCTTCATCTAAATTACAAACTTTTTAGTAAGAATTTCTAGGAAAAATTTTTAAGTTTTAAGTTAAAGTTAAAATCAACGCGAAAAAAATCAAATTAGAAAAATTTCAATAAACTTATTAAGTTTTAAACAAGTGGTGAGCCTATGTAGATTACGTTATTTTGACGGTTAGGGCTCGATATGTACAAGTATACCTATGGTCAAAATAATATTAGTGCGGCATTTGACTATTTTTCTTTTGTTGGTTTAATTTTCATTAACTTTTTATAAAAGTATAGTTCGTTATATAACAACAAGCATATAAATCCAAATTTTAAAGTTTATACGAAAATTAGGAAATATCAACAAATTACAAAAAATTGTAACAATATCCAAAATTTTTAATCCAAACTAAAAAAGTCCGAGTTTTAAAAAATTTTTATTTAACTGACATTGTTAACCATTTTCTGCTATATGAAAAAAAAAATCAAGTATTCTTTATAAGGACAAAACTACAACTCAGGGAGATGCCATCAAACAAAAAAATGTTTGCAGTTTTACTAAATGGGTTGCATTTTTAGACCAAGTTGTGTATTAAAAAACTTGAAAAATGCTTTAGCAGATATTAATTTTGAACCGAACCATTTTTTTTGGAGCGGTTTTTGGTTCGGTTTCGACATTTCAAAATAAAAACGGTTCGGTTCGAAGTCCGAAAAAGCGACGGCTCGGTTCAAAACCAGTTTGCAGTCCTGATAATTACTGGTATAAATATGAGTATCGTCTGAACGATTTCACACCGAATTAAATTTGAAATTCGCAAACAGTCACTAACTGCATAAAAAGTTTACCCATCCGTAACCTTAAAATTTCCAGTTAAACGAAAGTGGGTAAAGAAGCATCATTATAGCGAGACAATTTTATTTTGATGTATGTTCCTGACATTGATGAAAACGATCTGCTCTAAAACTTAAGAGCAACACTTTTGAAGTGTAGTGTAACCATCAACTACTTTTAACCGAAGACTCATAAAAGTATCTTTGTGAAAAACTCTTAAATTTTATTTAATCTACTTTGCGTTCAAAGGTGCTTGCTTTACTTGTTTTCCTTCTATAATATCGCATTTTCGGCGCAGACTTTTTTAATGAAAGCTTGGCCTTGAAAATACCATAAAAATTTCGCACATACTTACAGTTATTTATTTTTTGCTAAGCACTCGTAAGCCCCCTGCAAGGCAAAATGATTACATAAACGGCAAAGGAATCAAGAAAACATCAACAACACAAAAAAAGTATTTGAAGGCAAGGTGACACACGTCTAGGCCGAAGGAAAGCACACAGCCAAGAGGCACTTAGAAGCACAATCACCTCCGAGTTTACGCCGTGTAAAAAGAATATAATAACATACGCAGCAGACAAATTCACGCACACATTTATAAATGTAGGCCCTTTCATACAAGTGACATTAAATAAACACAACAAACTGAAGGCATAAAACTGATGTATGAAGCCGCATGCGTAGGTACTATGTGAGTAAGTATGTAAGATCATATTTAAACCTTGACGAGAGCCAAGTACACTTATTTATTTATATTTAAATACAAACCGCCACATTATTTAAATTAACTTTGTTTAAAAATGTGTTATGAATAAACTATGCGGTATATGTATGTATAACCACACAACCACCTTATATGCTATTCACAAGTTCGCTAAAAATCTGTCAATTTCCACGTGAAACATATTAAAATGCGCTGCTTGTTTCTAAAGACTTTGTGAAACATAAATATGTAAGTATGAATGTCTGTTTGTAAATACTTACATACGTAGATATACAGCACTTTATAGAGTATTTACATATTTATATAGTATATGGACATTAGGATGACTCACCAAAAAAGTTGTGGTTTTTCTCCAACGGAATTATAAAGCACAAAATATTTTAATACTTCCACCAAAAATATTTTTCCCAAAAAAAAAAAAAAAAA
>NW_023478458.1:2023-2590 GCF_013731165.1 Rhagoletis pomonella | reverse complement strand
ACAGCTGATTAAACAACACCACCTTATATAAATTCGCCTTGGTTCCAAACAATCAAAAATATTTGCCGTCAGTTTTCAAGATGGTTAAAGAAATGTGTATAATTTTTGTCACGAAATTGATATCTTAAATTTCGTGTTTCTAGTTCAGCTTTCGTCTCTCGAAAATTTTACCTCAAAAAGGTGTTTTAGTTGATATCAGATATTTTGGAATACCAAATTTAAAATCAACGAAAATTTAAACAATAATCTAAATGTTTTATTTTTCTCAAAATAGAAATGATGTGTCCAAATCGATGTGTCCATTGAGACATATAAATTTTCGAATACGGAATAAAGCGAAAAAGAATAGTAATATCCTTTGTATCCAAAAAAGTAGAAATTAAAGAAAAATAAGTGTGAAAAATTATAAAAACTTATCAACTTGGTACCAACATTAGATACAGTAAATAAATAACTGTATTCGTCTCGTTCTCTCCTAGTTTAATTTTATTAGGGTTTCTACCAGAAGTTTCACTTCTATCACGTTTTTTACCAAAATTACCAGGAAAAGTTACCAAATTCAACAAA
>NW_023478458.1:613-1923 GCF_013731165.1 Rhagoletis pomonella | reverse complement strand
CACGTTTTTTACCAAAATTACCAGGAAAAGTTACCAAATTCAACAAACCATTACCAAACTAACTTTAAGTGAGAACTGTGTCTGTACATACACATGTATATTCGAAGACACCAAGTTTTTCAGGCAAGCAGCGCTCAATTCGGTTATAATTTTTATATTTTCGTGAACTAGGGTTGCCAGATTTTTTATGCGTGAAATCGGTACGTTAGACTTTTTCATGGTAAGAACTACTTTTCAGTACATTTTTATTTAAAGCACAATTATGAATGTGAGTATCAGATAATACTTTAAAACGTTAGAGAAGTTATTTTTAACAATATTTTGGTATATAAATAAAATATAGTTCATAAAAAATAAAAGTGGTATTCATTTTAACCTGGGTGTATACATCATTGTACGCCGTATTTTATATTTATGAAATTTTTGAATAGCATAATGAGGTCATTTCCGTCTCAGTGTTTAAATAGTCAAAGAATTATTTATATTTATTTTTAATATTACTTTTAATATGAAATTCACTTTAAACATTTTTAATTAGAAGCCGGTTTCTCTCTTGGCGCCAGGAAGCAAACTTTATACTTAAGATCTTCTCAGTTGCTTCGTTTGAGTGTGGTATTGAAAAAAAAAACAAAATTATATATTTTTTTAAACTGTGTAAAAGTACCACTATTTAGAGACTTCATCTATAACTCCGAATGGCTTAAGTTAATTTTTTCAACTAGGCAAAAACTTTGAAAGACAAAGAATTCGCTAAAAAGATATTCTAACTCTATGTCTTGTATGCAAAACTCTTTTACAATGTCAATATACTGTGAAAAAAGAATTGTTGGTTATAGGCAAAAGCCATTCGAATATTCAAATTTGTTGTTATTAAACTGAAAGTTATTTTCGAGATAACTAGCAACACTCGACAAAAAAAACGTCATCCTTCTTTTTAAATAATTTAACCTCCATCATAGGGATGGGTAGTGGGGGGTTTAAATTCGATTTTTTCCGAATTTCGAACATTGTCTAAACATTCGATTATTCGATTAAAAGTTTTGTGATAAAAAATTCGATATAATTCGAATTTTTTCGAATTTTCAACAATTTTCTTACTGAAAATTTAAAAATTTGCTTGTAAGAAGGATGGCTCAAATCGAAAAAGAGATTCTATTGAACTTACATTAAAGTGATTATAAATACAAATCAGAAGTATTTTTTTTAATGAACAAATTGTATATTGAAACTAATTTTTTGGGACGTATAATGTGCTTATATTTATTTCTCTTGCTTTACAAGAACAAAAGAAATTTGTACATACTTCACGT
>NW_023478458.1:0-513 GCF_013731165.1 Rhagoletis pomonella | reverse complement strand
TTAAGTAATAAGGAATAAAAAAATAATAATAGGGCGTGAAGAGTTCTTTCAAGCCACATTTTTGGCAAATGTGATACCACAGATACTGATGTCACATTTAGTCAGAAAGAAGAAAGTTGCAGACTTGCTTTTTTGCAAATAAAGACGAAATTCGATTAAAATTCGAATCTCGAAGCTTCGAATATCGAATCTACCCGTTTCTACTCCATCATATTATCGCCACTGGTACGTAACGACCCACAGTGGTTGACGAAAGTCAAAATTTTTTTGTTTTTAAAATACTTAATGGTACTTGGAATATATTCCTGACAATACATTCAAATAGCAATTGCATTTGTTAAAGCATTAACATATGAAAACAAACAAAAAAAGGTAAGTCAACGCCGCCTATTTGAGAACTCTATTTTAAAAGCTGAAATTTAACTTAAAAGATTGCTAATTGCACTCACAAATATTTGGATAATTGCAAGTTGGCTTTATAAATAAAAAATTACACTTATTCCGCTATAGATT
>NW_023478457.1:0-2590 GCF_013731165.1 Rhagoletis pomonella | reverse complement strand
ACCGATGTATCGCTAGAGATCTAGCTTCCAATATAGAAGAAGAAATTAGAGAGTTGCCACCTGTGTTTAAAATTTCAGTTTAGGTCAATTGATACGGTAAAGTGAATACTGCAATATGGCTGTCAAAAGAAAGAAATTTACAAAGGCTTACAGCTGAAAATATTTTTGGGGAAGGTTGCCACCTATTTGAAAACTTTAATTTAATTTAATTGATAGCATAAATTAAATATTGCAATATTGGCATCAAACTAAAGAGGCTAGGAAATTTTAATGCTAAAATATTTTTAGGGGATTTGCTAACTGATTGAAAAATTTTATTCATTAAAATTTGTAAAATAAATGAAATATTCTTGAAGCGGGTTCGAAAATTTTAATTCAGTTAAATTTATAATATAAACTAAGTGTTGCCATATGCGAATCAAACAAGAGTATTTCAGAATATGTTAAAGAAAAATTAATAGGGGGTTTATTAGATCAACAGAAGCCAAATATAAAATTTTGGTATGTTTGTCTGTATGTTTGTAAGCGCATCACGCAAAAGCTAATGTATGGAGTTAAATGCAGTTTTCACCGATGTACATCTTGCTAGAGCTCTAATTGAAAATATAGAATCCATTTTTTTTTTGTTGTTTTAGTTTATCGTCGATCATTATTCCTAGGTATTTGAACGTATTAACTTTTTCCAGTGTGTCGTAGTTTATATTTAGAGTTAGCAACGGACCGTTCTCAAAATTTCGCCTTGATATAACCACAAACTTTTTTTTTCTGTGTGGAAGGTTTTTCGCTAAAAAAATTAAAACTTTTCGTTGTTGCTGCCAAAAAATTAAGAAATCTGAGACGTCGCGTTTTACAATTTCATACAGTTCTCTTTACAATGTATTTCACTAAACTACTAAACGGCTGCACCGACTTGGTTCATATTTGGCAAAATAAATCTTGAAAATAAATATTCTGACCAAAAATTTACTCGGTATGTAGCTCGGGATATTCCTAAAATTCTTATACAGACTAACCGCCCAATTCTATGTTTTCTTGATAAATTTTTTGTAAAGAAATTTCATCAAGATTTGTATCAAGCAAAAGCTTCGTTCGCATTCTGTGTCAATATTTATAAAACATAAGCTCTACGATTTCCACATTAGTGGAACTGATTTCCACATGAGTGCAACTGATTTCATTGTCACATATGAAAAATATGAATTTAAAAGCGAAAAAGCTTTTGACTGCCGTATCCGAGTATGTAGAGATCTCGACTATAATTCCGTGTGTCGCAGGTTCAAATGCCGGCACATGGAGTATTTAATTGTTACAAACAAATTTATTAAGATACAAAACTTATACATTTCACATGAAATTTCAATTTGTCAATAGCATTTTCAATCTTGATAATTTATCAAGAAAAGGGCTTTTGATTTCTGTGCTAGAATACCAATTCTTGATAAATAATAAAAAATTGACAAATTATAAAGATTTTAAATTTATCAAGTACACAGAATCGGGCTGTAAAAAACCAATATATCTCTAAAACCAATTACGCTGGGAACTGAAACTTAGCACTGATGTATATATTGCAAATGCATTGGGAAAAGGGGCGTGGCTCCTTCCTTCCATACAAACTGAACTTCCCATATAGCTTATCTCTGGAACTACTTACGCTAACGTCCTGAAATTCTACACAGCTACAGTTTTTATCAATACCGTACTTATGGCGAAAAGTGGTAATTATTGGAAAGACTGCATCGATATACATTTACGTAAACGCGCAAGTATCACTCGATTGGGAACAATTTTCTTCTAGATTTCTAAATCCCATTGAAATATTGTAACTTTGTTTTTAGTTTTTAGTAAAAGGTAAAATTTATGTGAAAATTTTGAAGAATTTTTTTAAATTTTGTACAAAGAATGGAACTTTGATTTTTCGGGTTTCGTTATAGACTGCCCTATATCTACATACCTATTTGCATAAAATGATAGCCGTTTTCGTTGTTCGGAATAAACTCAAAAACCACTGAATAGAGTTCCGTCAGATTGTCGGAGGTTATCTGACATACATATATTACATGCTACTAGAAAACTCGCTAAGTGGTGCTGGAGTAGAGCTATTTATAAAAATCGTATTTATTAACCGATTTCGTTCAAATGTGAGCTATGTACCTGTATGATGGAAAATTCTTTTGATAAAAATTTACCCGATTAGTGCCGCTGGAGCTAAGGTTGAAATTCATAACACGTATTCATTTTATGGTAAGCAATGGTTTTGCAGAAAATGAACCCAATGGATGGCGCTGCAGCTGAAATGTATAGAAACCCAGTGGTTGGTCTGCTTTGGCCCTATGTTTAAGTTATACGAATTTAGTTTTCAGATGTCTAAATGAAGAATGGGGTTAAGTTTGTAAAAGTGGTGAATTAACAAGGAAAGATCACCGTAGGTATATCAATTGCTCCATTTGAAAGATACTTAACAGATCACACGACTCATTTAGCAATGTACCGGAAAACTTTTCATCCTATAGGACAGCGAGGATTCTTGGCCCTCCTATAACAGAAAACTCACTTCTGTGCTCTTGAGTTTCCCTATAAGAACTTTTAT
>NW_023478456.1:860-2591 GCF_013731165.1 Rhagoletis pomonella | reverse complement strand
ATTCCACAAAGGTACTCTTCTGATGAATCTGACGAAGAATTCGACCAACCTAAAATGGCTGATGTCAAACCAGGTGTACCCTTGGTTCCATTTGCTGCCAAACCAGAAGACAAAGGTGTTAAGCCTATAGAACCATTTTCAAAACCAGACGACAAACCAAAATCTCCACTTGACGCAACGAAGCCTATTCCACAAACGTACTCTTCTGATGAATCTGATGAAGAGTTCGACACACCTAAAATGACTGATGTCAAACCAGGTGTACCCTTGGTTTCATTGGCTGCCAAACCAGAAGACAATGGTGGTAAGGATGTAGAACCGACTTTGAAACCAGACGACAAACCCAAATCTCCACTAGACGTAACGATGCCTATTCCACAATCGTACTCTTCTGATGAATCTGATGAAGATTTCGAGAAACTTAAAATGGTTGATGTCAAATCAGGTGTACCCTTGGTTCCATTGGCTGCCAATCATGAAGACAATTTTGTTAAGCCTATAGAACCGATTTCAAAACCAGACGACAAACCTAAATCTCCACTTGACGTAACGAAGCCTATTCCACAAACGTACTTTTCTGATGAATCTGATGAAGAGTTCGACAAACCTAAAATGGCTGATGTCAAACCAGGTGTACCCTTGGTTCCATTTGCTGCCAAACCAGAAGACAAAGGTGTTAAGCCTATAGAACCAATTTCAAAACCAGACTACAAACCAAAATCTCCACTTGACGTAACGAAGCCTATTCCACAAACGTACTTTTCTGATGAATCTGATGAAGAGTTCGATAAACCTAAAATGGCTGATGCCAAACCAGGTGTACTCTTGGTTCCATTTGCTGCCAAACCAGAAGACAAAGGTGTTAAGCCTATACAACCGATTTCAAAACCAGACGACAAACCAAAATCTCCA
Organism: Rhagoletis pomonella; assembly: GCF_013731165.1. Taxonomy (NCBI): domain Eukaryota; kingdom Metazoa; phylum Arthropoda; class Insecta; order Diptera; family Tephritidae; genus Rhagoletis; species Rhagoletis pomonella. Next base: position 1,679 of record NW_023478456.1, on the reverse strand, counting down.
CTTGACGTAACGAAGCCTATTCCACAAACGTACTCTTCTGATGAATCTGATGAAGAGTTCGATAAACCTAAAATGGCTGATGTCAAACCAGGTGTACTCTTGGTTCCATTTGCTGCCAAACCAGAAGACAAAGGTGTTAAGCCTATAGAACCAATTTCAAAACCAGACGACAAACCAAAATCTCCACTTGACGCAACGAAGCCTATTCCACAAACGTTCTCTTCTGATGAATCTGATGAAGAGTTCGACAAACCTAAAATGGCTGATGTCAAACCAGGTGTAGCCTTGGTTCCATTTGCTGCCAAACATGAAGACAATTTTGTTAAGCCTATAGAACCGATTTCAAAACCAGACGACAAACCAAAATCTCCACTTGACGTAACGAAGCCTATTCCACAAACGTACTCTTCTGATGAATCTGATGACGAGTTCGATAAACCTAAAATGACTGATGTCAAACCAGGTGTACCCTTTGTCCCATTGGCTGCCAAACCAGAAGACAAAGGTGTTAAGCCTATAGAACCAATTTCAAAACCAGACGACAAACCAAAATCTCCAGTTGACGTACCGAAGCCTATTCCACAAACGTACTCTTCTGATGAATCTGATGAAGAGTTCGACAAACCTAAAATGGCTGATGTCAAACCAGGTGTACCCTTGGTTCCATTTGCTGCCAAACCAGAAGACAAAGGTGTTAAGCCTATAGAACCATTTTCAAAACCAGACGACAAACCAAAATCTCCACTTGACGCAACGAAGCCTATTCCACAAACGAACTCTTCATCAGATTCATCAGAAGAGTACGTTTGTGGAATAGGC
>NW_023478456.1:0-760 GCF_013731165.1 Rhagoletis pomonella | reverse complement strand
ATTCCACAAAGGTACTCTTCTGATGAATCTGACGAAGAATTCGACCAACCTAAAATGGCTGATGTCAAACCAGGTGTACCCTTGGTTCCATTTGCTGCCAAACCAGAAGACAAAGGTGTTAAGCCTATAGAACCATTTTCAAAACCAGACGACAAACCAAAATCTCCACTTGACGCAACGAAGCCTATTCCACAAACGTACTCTTCTGATGAATCTGATGAAGAGTTCGACACACCTAAAATGACTGATGTCAAACCAGGTGTACCCTTGGTTTCATTGGCTGCCAAACCAGAAGACAATGGTGGTAAGGATGTAGAACCGACTTTGAAACCAGACGACAAACCCAAATCTCCACTAGACGTAACGATGCCTATTCCACAATCGTACTCTTCTGATGAATCTGATGAAGATTTCGAGAAACTTAAAATGGTTGATGTCAAATCAGGTGTACCCTTGGTTCCATTGGCTGCCAATCATGAAGACAATTTTGTTAAGCCTATAGAACCGATTTCAAAACCAGACGACAAACCTAAATCTCCACTTGACGTAACGAAGCCTATTCCACAAACGTACTTTTCTGATGAATCTGATGAAGAGTTCGACAAACCTAAAATGGCTGATGTCAAACCAGGTGTACCCTTGGTTCCATTTGCTGCCAAACCAGAAGACAAAGGTGTTAAGCCTATAGAACCAATTTCAAAACCAGACTACAAACCAAAATCTCCACTTGACGTAACGAAGCCTATTCCACAAACGTACT
>NW_023478455.1:0-2591 GCF_013731165.1 Rhagoletis pomonella | reverse complement strand
TGTTGAAACAAATCAAAGACAAGTAAAGATGTTACGTTTAGTATTGCCAAAGAACGTAAATGTATAAGAAGCGACAACTCGTTACTTTGAAAATGTGCCGGCCCGATTTTGACCGTATCTGAAAGGTTGAGATGAGGAGTTCGTCTCCCTTTTGACACTGTCCGCGGCAGTATTTTGATTTTCGCCTCGAATGCGGAAAATGCCAGCAAAACAGAAGAAAAGCGGCAAATGTGTGTGAATTTCTGTTGTTATTTCCACAAGTGGTTGAAAAAATGTAATTTAATTTAGAAAATATATAAGTTATGGTGTGAAATATAGGATATTCAGTGCTTGTGTAAAATACGGAGGTGCTTGATGTGAAAGTGTCTATATTAATAATAATAAAAAGTGTTTGTGAGTGCAAAGTGTTCGTCAACAAGTGTCGATTGTCGGTGTATGTGGATAAAAGTGATCATTATTTTAAACAAGATCAGTGTACTTTTATATAAAAATGCATTAGTTTAATAAGAAATCTATGCATTTATATATGAGTGTACTTATGTTTTGTTTTCATCTGGAAATTTACATATTTAAAGTGTGCAAAAAAAGTTATGTGTCGGGTGAGTTGGTGGATAAAGTGTGTATATGGCGGCTTTATTAGCAAAACCAATGTTTATTATAAAGGGATGGCATAAGTTTAATTTAAATTTATGCATTTATACATGAGTATGCATACATTTTGTTATTATCGGGCAAGAATGAATGTTTTCCAATTTTTTGTTCATATGCATGCGAAAAATAAACGCATAAAAGTGAAACATAAGTTGTCTCCGTCTTTCTCACATCCTCCGCCAAAACAAACGCGTAAATGTGAAACGTAAGTTGTCTCCGTCTCTCCCACGTCCTCCGCCATCTTTATCTTGACAAATTCTTAAATTCCTGCAAAATGCCGCGTCCTGACATATTTACGCGCATACATATGTACGTTTACAGTAGGCTACTCCTAACTTGAATTCTTGTAGCTCTAATCTGCTTGTTACCGGATATTTTGTAAACAGCAAATTTTGTTACCAAACATTGTTACCACTTCTTGTAACCGCAATTATAGGTACCGTGGTAACGTTTTAATTTATTCAGCATTCCAGGTATGAAGTTTTGTAGAAATTCTGTTGTTGCATATTTCATGGGGCAATATTTTGTTACCTGCTTATGAGATGGTAACAAATTTTACGGGTTAGAAAAGTGCGCAGAATGCGAAAAAAAGTTTAAACAAAGAGAGGAGCTTTATTATGCGCTAAAAAAAATCTGATTACTAACGCAGAATAGGTTAATGTACGATTTTGTGTTTGAATCTTTTCGTGATAGTAAACAATATTTGTGTTACCAACGCAGAATAGGTATCTATGTATACACTCACTTATACATGCTTCAGAGCTTTGCAATTATCAATAATGCAAAATAATTAAATTTTTTGAATTCGTATACATGTTGCTCGTAGTATCTAGAGTCAACTGTAAACAAATCGTAAGCGATCGGTTTACAAAAATTTTAAAATTTATGACCGAAGCTGGTGACGGCAACCATGTTGCCAAGTTACATTTGTTGTAAAACCACTTATGTATGTGATTTTAGAAGTTTTGAGTTTACATCAAAATATCATGGGCCGTTTGTGCAAAAAAATGTATGTTTATTTTGTTTTTTATTAAAATAAAATCTTAAGCAACTAATTAATAATTTAAAAGTTGGAAGGAGCACTGTGATTTAGAAGTTTAGAGAAATAATGGCTAAGCTCGAGATAAGTTATTTTTGCAAATGTCCTCAGATTTTACAGCGGAGTTGCAACTTTTCATTTGACTGGCAGTGATTTCAGTTTTACATTTTAGAATTTTTGTGGCTCTCGCGCAGAAGTTGCGCTTGTAGGCGATGCGCTTGCGGGGAGATGTGTGGTATTTGAATTTATGAATGAATGAGTTTGACCTTGAAGAATATGCGCATGCGTTTATGAATGAAATTGTTATTGTTGTGTTTTAGTCGCATATGCGTATATGTACATATGTACGTATGTACGTATATTTGCATGGATGTAGAAATATACATATGTTAGGAGGAAAATCGCAAGAGTACATTTGCACAAATTGATGTAAATTATTTATAGATTATAAATGTACATTTGTTTGATATAAAAAGGGTAATTTCATCCATAAATTACAACTTTACAACTTCCATACTAAAGAGGAAGCTTAGCATAGCGCATGTTTTTAATTTACTTATATTTGTTTAAAATTATAAAATAAAGTAGATCTATGCACATGCGCATGTGCAAATTGTTAAATGCCGTCAGCAAATAAACAAAAAGAGCTGCGGCCATGTTTTTCTCATTTCATTTTATTATTTCTATCATCGGTCACTTTTTCTTAACGTTCTTTATCGCCGCGAAACCATATGTGCGGCGAATTCATTTACGAAAATGGATGTTAAAACGGACGCGAACTCCTCATCTCAACCTTTCAGACCTCACTCGCTGACTTTAGCGAGTTGTCGCTTCTTATACATTTACGTTCTTTGGTATTGCACACATTCGACACCATCTGCCGCAACGGGGTGCAACAAGA
>NW_023478454.1:0-2591 GCF_013731165.1 Rhagoletis pomonella | reverse complement strand
TGTAGACCATAAATCGGACGTAAAGCGCGAAACACATTTCGAACCGAACACTGATTTTGGTAATAAAATTCAATGATTTGCAAGCGTTGCTCGTTAGTAAGTCTATTCATGATGAAATTTCAAAGCATACTGAGCATCTTTCTCTTTGACACCATGTCTGAAATCCCACGTGATCTGTCAAATACTAATGCATGAAAATCCTAACCTCAAAAAAATCACCCGTTATATAAAGGTAGCTAGGTATGTAGGTAAGTTTGCTTACATAGTTGTACATTGTAAAACAATAACATGAAAATGGGCATTGAAAATGAAAATAAAATTGATAAATTTATAAACTACGTGTACGAGCCTCCGAACGGTGTCTACAAAACATACATATAGAACACTGAGACAATGAGAAATGTTGCCATGAACGCGCCGAGGAGCTGAGTTGCCAAAGTCGTAACCATAAATCATTTCAACGCCAACGGCTGGCTGGCCAACTTGCTGGCCGCTTCTTTTGATGGCCAAAAGCTGTGCTGTGCAACAAACTACTATGTGCTGTGTGGTGTGTGGTGGGGGTATGACCTGACGATTTTTAACCGAAAACTCATTTTGGGTCAAAGTGATTTTAACGCTTTCTAGTTTTGCTCTTTTTGTATATTTCTCACTTTCATTTCATTCGGTTATACCAAAGTCACGTCATTACTGCAGGATCATACAATCGCACGCACACCAGTGGGTTTATTCGTATGTATGTACATATGTGTATTTATGAGCTTGCATTTTCCGCAGCGACATACATAGCGTACGCGGAAGTAGCTCGTTAAATCAGTGACGGCAGTTAAATGCATACATTTTTATGTACATACACTCGCATGCACTTGAATAGGGGCAATGTTTGTTCGCTGTTTTTTTTTGGGTTAATTAAATTTTTTTTTTAATTTTCATTATTTTTCAATAACAAAAATCCTATAATTACAAGTTTTGAACTGTGAAGGAAACTAAAAAAATGTCAACTATATTTTTATTAAAATTTCGAACTTTTTTCTTAGAATCAAAAGAAAAAGTTCTGGTATGTAGTTTTGTAGTCTATTTGGCGTAGCTACAATTTACCGTTGATTTTTGACATTTTTTTACTGATGCTCTTACGCAGTTTTTTCCATATAAAAAAAGCGAACATGCGTATATGGGAAAAATTACGGAAGAGCGGCAGTAAACATTTTTTCAAAAATCAACGGTAATTTCTACTTACTCAAAACTTGCACTTTATTATACTAAAACTAAATTGCGTACAAAACTGCAGACACTAAATTCCAGAAATTCTAAGAAAAAAGTTTGAAATTTTGATGCAAATTTGTAAATTTTTTTTAATTATCTACAAAGTTTGAAACTTGGGTTTTTATGACTTTTTGTAAGAAAATCAACTGTATTTTACATGAAACTAGATTGCCCTCACCCGCTTCGCTGGACGTATGAAATTCTGCCAGTTGCATTAGGTGTAATTTATTTCAAAAGCACTAAACATACCTTTAAAATCAGCCAAAAACATAGATTATGAAATTTTTTCAACACTATTCAAAATATATATATATTTTTTTAACCAACACCTTGCACCTATTTCTTGCGATATAATTTGAGTTTTTTAAACAGGTGGCAACGCTCCTACATATTGTTTAGAAACTAAGCCTTTTCAAAACCATTTCGATTGATATCCATAATTTAAGGAATCATTCAAATTATTAAGTAATTAGAGTTTAATTTTTTAAACAGGTGGCTACCTTCTTCAGTCTCTTTCGTCTGATACCCATATATACCCATACTGCGATAATCATTGTGTTTTAATTACCCTGTTCCTTCAATTAAAGTGGAATTAAACTATTTAAACAGGTGGCAACCCTGCTACATTAGCTTAGAAGCAAGGCCTTTCAAGGCCATTTAGATTGATATGCATATTCTAATAATTGATTTAATTGTATTTTAAAACACATGGCAACCCTCTTCAAACTTCACAAATAATTCTGCATGCTTAAACTGAATATATCTAAACACTTTAACTTGTGCACAGCTTAAATCATTTTTTCTTTTCAAACAACTGGCAAATCCTTTTCTAAATATTTTCAAACTAAAACATTTTTAAGCCTATTTCGCCTGACATCCATATTGCATAGAAGTTTCGAATAAATAATTCCCTTTATTCATGTTGAATTTAATTTTTTTACGCAGGTGGCAGCCCTACGCCCAGAGTATGGATTTGATTTTATATACAAACATATATATCACTCTACCAAGTTCCCATATTCTACAACGAATTATTCCAGTATTATAAATTCGGTTTGCATGGGAGGCACCACGCCCCCTTACCAAAACGAGATAAAAGCTATCCTATATTTAAGCTAGGGTTAATGAAACCAGTGCGCTAATTGAGTAGTTAAAGCGTAACAAACAAACAAACTCACTTTCGCATTTACATCTAATATTTGTAAGGATTAAATAAAAGAAAATTATCCTCCAAAAAACAGCCAAAAAGCATTGTCCCTATTCAAGTGCATGACAGTGTACATTCATATGACGGCGTATAAATCTTTACAGCGGCCGCATTTGTTGATGTG
>NW_023478453.1:0-2592 GCF_013731165.1 Rhagoletis pomonella | reverse complement strand
CTTTCTTGTTGCAGCCAAGAAACGCACTCGCCTCTGTGCACCAAAAAGTGTGCGTCCAAAAATGCAAGGAAAGCTTAACGTCGAAAGGCTGCAGTCTCAAGAGACGGCCAATACATTTGCTACTCGACTCTCACACCTCTCTTCAACAAACCGACATTTGCCAGCAGTGAAACCACATTTCCCGCTCATTAAGTACTGAAAGGAGAGTTCTACTTAGTAAGGGTTATAATCCTTAAGCGCGGCCGAAGGCCGCCTACGCAGAAAGAAGTTCTGCGCAAAAATACTTCCGCCCTTCTTTTCCGGCAACACAGAAAGGAGAATTCTACTTAGTAGGGGTTATAATCTATAAGCGCGGCCGAAGGCCGCCTACGCAGAAAGAAGTTCTGCGCAAAAATACTTCCGGTCCCCTTTTCCGGCAACACAGAAAGGAGAATTCTACTTAGTAAGGGTTATAATTCCTAAGCGCGGCCGAAGGCCGCCTACGCAGAAAGAAGTTCTGCGCAAAAACATTTCCGGCCCCCTTTTCCGGCAACACAGAAAGGAAAATTCTACTTAGTAAGGGTTATAATCCCAAGCGCGGCCGAAGGCCGCCTACGCAGAAAGAAGTTCTGCGCAAAAATACTTCCAGTCCCCTTTTCCGGCAACACAGAAAGGAGAATTCTACTTAGTAAGGGTTATAATCTCTAAGCGCGGCCGAAGGCCGCCTACTCAGAAAAAAGTTCGTTTTCATGTATGCACTATTTCGGTTTTTGTCATATGCATTACTTCGGTTTTTGTCATATGCATTATTGCGGTTTTCAACCGAAACTGTGCATATATGCATTATTTCAGTTTTATTCATATGCATTATTTCAGTTTTCAACCGAAACTGTGCATATATGCATTATTTCGGTTTTTTTCGTATGCATTATTTCGGTTTTTTTCATATGCATTATTTCGTATGCACAGTTTCCATATGCACAATTTCAGGGTGCCGGCACTACATGGGACCACCTAGACAACTACTCCTTTTGGACCATGGCACATTCGGCAACCGAATCATATTGCCGATCGGCCACGAAGATGTGGTGTTCAACACATATATCAGTTTTTTTACGTTTGAAGTGGTCCAGGTCAGCATAACAAGTTAGTAGTATGTAACCTGGTCCTTTTGCTCATACTTTAAAACTACGACCCAGTGGACCACCTGGTCCTCAAATTTTTGTAGGGAATGGCTGTTTGGATGAGTTACAAATACTATCACTGACGCTTCTGGAGCAGTACGTGTTGTGGACGTGCAAACTAAAAATGGGAGCGTTCGCCGTGGGATACATAAAATTGCTGTATTGCCGAGATCGTGATGAAATGAGTTGGTGATCCGGTAGATACATCAAGGGCGCCGGCATGTTGCGTATTAGAATAATTTGTTAATTAGAGATTTGCTCATGAAATGGAATATTGAATTTGTACACTCACTGTATAGGAATTGCACATGCATTCTGTTATTTTCATTCTCTTTGGTATGTACTTAAAAGCAGTATACATACATATGTATGTAAATAGGTACGTAAGTCTTGATGTGGATTACTGTACCCTGCAAAAATTTGAGGACCAGGTGGTCCACTGGGTCGTAGTTTTAAAGTATGAACAAAAGGACCAGATTGCATACTAGTAACTTGTTATGCTGACCTGGACCACTTCAAACGTAAAAAACTGATATATGTGTTGAACACCACCTCTTCGTGGCCGATCGGCAATATGATTCGGTTGCCGAATGTGCCATGGTCGAAAAGAAGTAGTTGTGTAGGTGGTCCCATGTTATGCAGCGTTGGACCAGAGGTGGTCAGGTCCAATGACATCGCAATGTTAATGTAACCATATTTTCTCCATATCTTTGGACCATTTTGGTTACTAGTGTTGGTTACAAGGTAGTGTGGTCCTGTACTAGTACTTAACCTAGTCCCACTTTTTGCAGGGTAACTACGAAAAGAACTAAAAAGAGTTCGCTTAGCATCGAAGGAGAGAAGAGTTGTTATAGTTATTAAATTGTTAAAACTTAAACTCGTGCGTTTTCTTTTATTCACGCAAGGGAGCAAAAACTATTGTGTCCCAACATTTGCCAAGAAATGATTCAAAAGCATATTAATGAATTACTACGTGAAAACTTTAGGGGGAGCGTGGGGGTCTTGGAATATATTACGCGGGGTTAAAAATTGCAAAAAGTGGGTCACGTAGTATGGGTACGTTCCCTAATACCAAATGAAAATTTGTTCGATCAGCACTTTCGAATACAGTCGAAGATCGAATGCAACTCATTCTCCTTTTTGTGAAGTCGATTAAAAAGCACTCGGGTTTAGACCCAAATGGAACTAAACTGATTAGATTTTTACAAATATGTGCGAATTTAAATAAAAAATATAAGAAAAATATTTAATACATCAATAACGTTGAATGTTAAAAAACAAAAAATTACCGCACAATTCTGCTGCAATTTCTTCATGCAAAGTATTTCATGTATTAATACACGTTTATTTTACCATATTTTTAGTACTAGCGATTTTTTTATGGTTCCCCCATTGATTTTTTTGGGGTTTTTAGTGGTTCTATAAAAAA
>NW_023478452.1:0-2592 GCF_013731165.1 Rhagoletis pomonella | reverse complement strand
AAACTTAGGCTGTATTTGTTTAATATGGGCATAAAATGAAAGCTGTTATGTCAAAAATATGCGGAAGCAAATAAAAAAAAATTAAAAAATTCATGAATACCGTTTTTGTGAAAAATAAAATTGTGTAATGCGGACAGTTCTTTAATCTTCTTTAATATAAAAATTAATATAAAAATAAGTAGGGTTTTCCTTCCTGACGCTATAACTCCAGAACGCACGAACCGATTTCCACGGTTTTGCATTCGTTGGAGGTTTATAGCTAAGAAAATTCAGGAAAAATTTCAATAAAAAAGTATATGGTGTGTGAGTATCCCTCACGAAAATAAGTATGTTTCATTTAAAGTAGATGGTGCCGGTGCGTGAAACATTGTTTAACAGCTATTCATTGTACTTTGCTCAGTTAATTTCATGTGACACTAGCGAATACCCGGCGTGCTTCGCTGCGCCTTAAAAGTAATTTTGTTTTGTTACTCCCTCTCACAACATTTGAAAATATTAGTTAATATTGCTGTACATATTTGTATAGTAGGGAGATTTTTTCAAATTATATAAATATACGTTATTTGAATATTGAATCAATACACGTTTGAGGAAAGGGTGCGATAGTAGACTCCAGTTATAAGATTATAAATTAAATTTCCAAGAGAAAGTCGGTTCTTTACATATTTTCTAATTACCTTCGAAAATATATTAACTCAAAAAAAAAATAAACAATGCTTCATAGATCGATTTTTTTTAAATCTAACTTCATAAAGTTCTTTAAAAATATTTTGTAAATGAGGCCATAAGAGCTTAGGGGGAGAGTTACAACACAAAAATACATTTAAGGCGCAGCGAAGCACGCCGGGTAATTGCTAGTTTTTATTATAAAATAAAAAGAACAATTTCAATAAAGTCTCGTTTAACATTACATATTTTATATATTTTTCATAAAAAAGGTGCGAACCACGTAAGTAAAATAATTACCAAGCACTGATAATGATTTTTCATTTGAAATATTATTATATTAGTATAAATGTGGGAAAGAAAATACTCAGATTTATTGTTTTAATATTATCAAAGAGGCAAAGCCGTTGAGAATGCTCACAATTTATGAAACTTCAAAAATTTTATTATCCGTCAAAAGTTGTTTATTGAAACTACCTTCATTTTTGTATCATGGACCAAGGCATATTCAACAAGGTAGAAGTTACAATTCAGTCGAGCTCTCTCATAGCTGACTGTAATATCAAAAAATGTAAACAAAGAAATTAACCCTTTGTTATGCATTTACCATATTTGATAAAACTCAATATCTTTGAAATGAAAGTTTTTGTAAATATGAAAATATTTAAAATATCATTCGAGTTAGCTTAATTTTAGTTATTGCATTTTCGTTTTAATGTAAATGTGGAAATGCATACTTACACAAAATTACACACTAAATGAAACACACTCATTTATAAAACCGTTTTGACAATTTTCTTGCTTTTACTATCCAATGTTTTTGAGCATTTATTTTTTTATTAAAATACTTAATTCCAAAGTATATTAGACATTAAAAAAAGTTTGATTCATCTATGGTATAGCTATTAAATTTTCGCAATTCGAAATTTCCTTTCCATTAAATTTATTAAAAATTACTTTCAGTTTCTTTATGCCAACAAGAAATTCTGTTTTAGGTTTTATCAGACCACTATTTGACATTTGGTCTATCCATGTATATGAGTGGGAGCTTTTCTTTTCATATTCGGTATGATAAATCCTGCACCTGGGAACAAACGCGTCTGCTTAGAAGTACTCGGCTGCGATGGGCAACAAATAAAGTCACTCGCACACGTGAGGAGTCTTCTAACCCCACGTCTCCATTTTCTACGAAATGTATCTTAACATCTGTCAAATTTCCGTTTTATCTTTGTCCCGTTTTCTCATGTGGGCAACTTGCTGTCTTAACATATCACTTTCATAATGGCATCAAGCCAATCAGATCGATCTGTACCCAATGTAGATGGCGCAGTAAAATGAAAACTGAGTTTCCACTACGAAATGACAGCTGATGTTAATATAGAAATTCGGCAAGACAGATATGGTTTAACAGTAGAAATTTGCGGTCTCCACCTGGCATTTCTGTCTTAACATAGCTTATTGAACAAAATCTGTAGAAGGTGGAGACCTGGAGTAATGAAACATCGCAGCAATTTGCCCACCGGTGTCGCTTCACTTGTCAATTCGGAGGTTTAAAATAACGCACAAGTTTTTTACCCTTGCTCTTGGCAAACACAACGCACCGCCCGTAATTCCTTTTCATTTTATAATGCATTTAAAATCAGTCGCATAGCTCACAATTGAAAATTTAAATTTAAAAAAATTTAAAAAAATTTAAATTTTGAATAGTATAGGGTCATGATAAAAACAATAGGAAGGTAGAACCGCTGAGAGGAATTTTTCAAATTCTTGACGCTTGCAAGCAATTTAATTTAAAAATTTTACACAAACTCACACACATTCCCATTTTCAATCTCAAACAACAACTTTGAACCATTCCTTTTTTTCTCTCATTTTGATATTTAAAATGTTGGCAAACTTCAAAAAAAAGTCATGGCCGACGCATTG
>NW_023478451.1:0-2592 GCF_013731165.1 Rhagoletis pomonella | reverse complement strand
TTTCAACTAAAAGTTGCCTGAAAAATCGCCGCGTGCGAATGCCCTATTATTATTCAACTTTGCGTTCAACAATTGCGTTCAACTCAACGCAGGGTTGCACGAAAAAAAAGTTGAATGGCTAAATGTTGGCTGGCGACCAACTTTGTTGAAAGCGATTAGTTGAAAGGCCATTCAACCAAAAGTTGAATGCAAAGTTGAACAATGCAAACACCTTTTTATGGCGAATATTTTGATATTTTTTCATATCTTGATATTTTTAGCCATTCAACTTTTTTTTCGTGCAACCCTGCGCTGAGTTGAACGCAAATGTTGAACGCAAAGTTGAACAATGCAAACACACTTTAAGCTTGTGATTTTGTTGAATTTGTGATTAAACGTATTGGCCCGTAGTTATAATCAAAATAAAGTCGACTCTAAAGTTAAAAGCAGCTTTTTGACATAACTTTCAATGGGATATCTGTCAAAGAAACCTGCTTTTAACTTTAGAGTCGACTTTATTTTGACTATAACTACGATCCATTGATTTCTGAAACGGTGAGGAATTAAATATGTGCATACATAATTAAATCAGAATTCTGTATAATTTCAATTAACAAATGAAACTATTTTAAAGATGGACGACATTATTAGCATTGACGAGGGTGAGTCACTTTCGCCGCCAAATGTTAAAAAGCCCAGAATATCGGATGTGTGGAAATATTTTAAGAAAAAGGATACAAAAGCTAAGTGCACGTATTGTGAAAAAGAATATGCACACTGTGGAAATACGAGCAATTTAAAAGACCACATGTCTAGGTGAGACGGTATTCGAAGCAGTATGCGGAGCAACGCCACCACCAGCAGCAGTAGCACTACATCGTCGACCGCGTCTTCATTGCAAAGGTATTTTGTTGGTGAAATGCTTTTTAAGAAGCGGCATACGGATCGGCAGCTCGGTTAACACAGGTGATACGGTCAGACGAGCCTACACAAGAAGTTAATGTGATGAAAATATTAGTCTTTAGATATGATCAAAATTCGTCAAGAAAGAAGGAAATCGATCGCGCGCTTGCATTAATGGTGTGCCAAGATTATCAACCATTTTCAATAGTTAACGATGAAGGCTTTCGAAATTTTGTTCGTGTTTTAGACACGAGGTATGAGTTACCTTGCAAAACAACTCTAAAAAATAAACTATTGAAATCGCAATATGATGAAATCAAAATCCAGATTAAAAATGAACTGAAGAGTGTCGCGCATATTGCAATAACTTGCGACATGTGGAGCTCAAGGGCTAATGATGGATATCTTACTGTGACAAGTCATTTCATTACAAAAGATTTCGATTTGAAATGTTACGTGTTCTCCACCAAACCTCTGTTGGACCGTACAAATAAACAGGCCGATAACATCACAAGAACAATGCAATCAGTATTTGACGAGTATCAAAGTACTAATAAGATAGTTTGTATTATGACAGATAACGACAGCACAATGATAAAAATGTGCTCAAACCTGTAAAAAAGACACTTGCCATGCATGGATCACACCATTAATCTAATAATACAGGACACACTAAAATTGAATTCAATCGAAAGTATTATTTCAAAATGTAAAAATATCGTTAGATTTTTTAAAAGTAGTAACATTGCTACAGAAGACTTAAAGGAAAAACAAAATTGTAATGAGCCTTTCTGCGTAGGCGGCCTTCGGCCTTCCGTTGAACTTGGCAATTTTGTTTTGTCGACGATGTCAGCCATTTTCTTCCATACGAAGTGTGTTCGACGATTTTTTTATATGGAGGAAATTAGCAACACCTTCATCAAAGAAATCTTAAAAAACTTAGTTATATTAAAATTTAATGGGCTAAAAAACCACACACTCAAAATAAATCTAGGAAATCGAATTAAATAAATCGAAATTTTTACGAAAGTGTGTTGGTTTTTTTAATGTTGCACAAAGTTTGAACCTTGGATTTGTACGGCTTTTCTTAAAATATGAAGCGTATTTTTACAAAAAATAATTAAAATTGAATAATAATAAGATAAATGGTCAAATCTTGTCGTAAAGTTTTGATAAGCACTTGAAATTCTATTAAAATGTCAAATTTTAGTACTGAATCCAAAGAAAATGTCTCTTTTATCCATTAATAATAACTTAAATATGCTTTTTGTTAAGATGTATACCTGAAAATGTGTGCATACATATTTGCGTTAAATGCAATACATGTGCACGTGGAATCAATTTGTAAAAGTGTAAAATACGTAAACGTATGTACATAAACAATAAAACTTTCTCATAAATACCATAAAATCATTGGTCTTGAAGGGAATGTACTAAGAAAATATATGAGCGAATTAAAAAGTGTATACAATTTATAGCCGAAAAGTAAATTTTTTGTATAGATTTCGTACTGAAGGAACAATTTCATATCCCGACACTGATACAGAATGTAAACAAACACAGGGTTGCAAGGAAAAAAAGTTGAACGAGCTCAAAGTTGGCTGGCGACCAACTTTGTTGAAAGCGATTAGTTGAAAGGCCGTTCGGACGAGGCGATTTTTGCTTTCAACTAAAAGTTGCCTGAAAAATCGCCGCGTGCGAATGCCCTAT
>NW_023478450.1:0-2592 GCF_013731165.1 Rhagoletis pomonella | reverse complement strand
CGTTCAGTCTTCTCTTTTCGCTACTGCGCTGTCTTTCTTTCGCTCTTAGCTCCTGGAGGACTATTGCGGACCACGCCTTTATTCTGCTCCACACCGCTTTTGAGTTTATCATGTGCCCCACGATATTGTCAGGCGTCATGCTCTCCTTTATCAGCTGCTCTATGTCTGTTCGATCTGCCTCGTATTTTCGGCAGTGGAAAAATACGTGTAGTACGTTTTCGTCGCCGCTACCGCAGAAAGAGCACTCTGTCCCGTCATCATGCCCATATTTGAACAGGTATTCTCGAAAGCAGCCGTGCCCCGTCAGAAACTGTGTCACGTAGAAGTCGGTCTCTCCGTGTTTCCTCTCCACCCACGCTTTTATGTTATTGATCCGCCTGTGCGTCCACCTCCTTTTTGTCGTCACATCCCAGTGTCTTTGCCATTCATTTAGACTTGCATCCCTCTCTTGTTTTCGCTCTTCGATTGTCAGGCACCTGCCTAAGTTTCGGGACTTATCGAAGACTCTTTCTATTATTTCTGGGGGCATGATGCCCGCTAAGACCCCGACCGCCTCGTGTGACACAGTACGGAAGGCGCTAGTCACCCTGATGCTATTTAGTCGGTACACCGACTTTGCCGCCTTCGCGTAAGTCTTGCGCTGCAACGCGGGTCCCCAGATGGGTGCTGCATACATTAGTATGGACTGGCTCACTTTTGCTAGAAGCGCTCGTCTGTTTTGGCTCGGTCCGCCGATGTTAGCCATTAGTCTTGTTAGAGCCGTGGTCACTCTTGCCGCTTTTCCACAGGCTTTATCAATGTGCACCTTGTAGCTTAATCTCGAGTCTATCATGACACCCAGGTATTTCAGCGACTGCTGTGTTTTGATGCTATGTCCATCGATGTTGAGCGTAGCGCTCTCCATCTTTTTTCGGCTTGTGATCACCACCGCTTCGGTTTTTTGCCCTGCGAGTTGGAGATTCGTTGCAGCGAGCCAGTTCTTTATTTGTTGCGCCGTGCTGTTGCAGATGTTCTCAACTTGGTAGAGGTCTTTGGCCACTACTGTTATTGCTATATCGTCGGCGTATCCGATAATTTGTACCTCCCTTGGCAGCGGCAGTCCCAGAATTCCATCATAGAGGACAATCCAAAGTAGTGGCCCAAGTACGGAGCCCTGTGGTACTCCACCCGTCACCAAGTACTTCCTGGGGCCTTCGTCGGTATCATACAGCAGAAGCCTGTCAGATAGGTAGTTGGATACCATCCTTAGCAAGTAGGGCGGCGTGTTCTTTCTTTCCAGAGCACTTAGTATGTGAGGCCAGGAGGCCGAATTGAAGGCGTTTTTTACGTCGAATGTCACCACCGCGCAGTATTCCTTCGTGCCATATAGCCATCTTGTTCCTTCTATTGCCTTGCCTGCGACATCGGTGAGCTTTTTATTGCATCAATGGTAGACCTCTGTCTTCGAAAACCATACTGGTTATCGGCGAGACCCGGCAGTTCCTCCTCTAGGTGCTGCTCCAACCGTACACAGATTAATCGCTCCAGTATCTTACCAAGCGTATCCAGCATACAGAGAGGTCGGTATGCGCTTGGTTCTCCTGCCGGCTTGTTTGGTTTCTGCAGTAGGACCAGCCGCTGTTTCTTCCAGATTTTTGGGAAGACGCCTTCTCGCAGACACCGCGTAAAGAGTTCGGTAAACGGACCCGTGTTGTGCTTGATGGCAACCTTCAGAGCCTTGTTTGGTATTCCGTCTAGGCCTGGCGCTTTGTCATTACCAAATCTTTCTGCTGCTTGGACCACCTCCTCGTCTGTAACCGTTGGTGCTTCCATTCCCTTCGGTTTCTCTGCTTGCGGTCGCCGACCTCCTGGCGTTTGCACAGGGAAGAGAGTTTGCACGACGTCTTTTAGGAGGGTGGGACAGGTTGGTGCCTGGCCTTTACCACCTTTTATTTTCTTCATGACCACCTTGTAGGCATCACCCTATGGGTTTTCGTCCACCTTTTCGCAGAGCTCCTTAAAGCAGCTGGTTTTGCTGCTTTTGATGGCTTTTTTAAGGTCACTTCGCTTCTTTTTGAAGGCCTCGCGCAGCACGGCATGTTCCATCGAGCCACGGTTCCTTTGACACAACCGCCTCGCCTTATGACACTCACCCCTTATGGCCTGGATTTTTTCGTTCCACCAGTACGCCGGCTGCCTGAGAGAGCCGTGTTTTCTCCTGCACATAGCACCGTCGCAGGCTTTACTGATGTGCCTCACCAGTGTTTCAGCCTGGAGCTCAGTGTTATCCTCAGTGGCCATTTCCTCATCCAGCACGAGTCTGAAGAGCTCTTCATCCAGAGTCTCTGCCTTCCAGCCCCTCGTTTGCACCTTCCTGGTGATCGCCCTTTGTCGGCTCTGTGCACAATTCCCTAGCTCCATCATGATTGCCAGATGGTCACTGTTCGTATAGAGGTCCAACACCTTCCAGCTCGTTGAGCGCACCAAGGAACTACTAGCGAAAGTAATGTCAATCACCGAGCCTCGACCATTCTTCTCAAAGGTATTTTTGTTCCCGAATTCAGAAGCACCGCATCAAGTACCGAAAACGCCTTTAGTAGTGCATCTCCCCGC
>NW_023478449.1:0-2592 GCF_013731165.1 Rhagoletis pomonella | reverse complement strand
AAAAAAAATCTTTGCGATATTTTATTTTCTACACGTCCAGCCGACTTACCGTCTGCATTGGCACTTGCGCAGGAGGTAGAAGCAAATCATGAACGTTATATTTTTGCAACAAATTTTTCACAGCGTTTCGATGAAAATAGCAAAAGTCAAACTATGGAAAAAGTAGTAGCTGAAACCAGCAATAATCAACTAGCCAATTCAGGCGGCCAAAAAAACCCTCATTTCCAAAACAATAACAATCGGCAACAAAAACGCAGTTTTATTTATAATGGTAGACAGGAAAAACCTGAGCCAATGGATATAGGTCCATCGATTTCCCGATTACGTCGCTACACTAATTACGAGTCCCAAAATCCAACAAATGATTTTTTACGACAAAATAAAACCAATTACTTTCAAAGCTCCAGGCAGAGGCCACTTCATCTAAATTGTGCTTATCACGGACAACAGTTTAAAAGACGCCCCGAGTCCGACAGAATTACTGGACCAAAAGTTCAGAGGATAAATCACCTTTCACAGGATAAAGCCGACAAAAATTCCTACGATAACATAGTGGAAAATGAAGTCGAAGATATTGAAGAAGAGATACATTTTTTAGGGAAAGCACCCTACTCCCGTGGATTAGAAGATCAATAGGAACTGGGGGACGGGTTATAAAAATGGTAATTGATACAGGAGCTTCAAAAAGCTATATTAAACCTTTTGACGGGCTGAAAGTTAAACCAATTTTAGTCCGATCAATACATGGAGAGACGGAAGTAAATAAGAAGTGCAAGATAAATCTATTTGGTGTAAATTCCGACTTCGTTTATTACCTAATTTACTAACATTTGATGCCATAATTGGGCTTGACCTACTAAAGCAGCTTAACGCTGTAGTAGATTTAAAAAATGGCGAAATTAGTCCTGACTTTGGAACTGAAAAGTTATTATTTATAAAATGCGAAAGCATTAATATTATTAAAGAAGTAATGCTTTTGCCGATCCAAATATGGCTCTACCTTACAATACGAATGTAGTTGCAACCATTCGCACGAAACACGAAGAACCCGTCTATTCTAGGTTATATCCATACCCAATGGGGGGTAGTAGACTTTGTGGATAAATAGCTCTTACATAACGGATTTATTAGGCCTTCTCGGTCTCCTTACAATAACCCAATCTGGGTCGTGGATAAAAAGGTACTCGATGAGCTAGGCAACAAAAATAAATGTATGGTAATAGATTTTAGAAAGCTAAATGAAATTACCATTGACGACAAATACCCCATACCAAACGTTATGTCCATTTTATCAAACATGGGTCGGTCACAGTACTTTACAACCCTTGATTTGAAATCAAATCGTTCAAATCGTTCTCGCAGAGCGTGACAGAGAAAAAACAGCATTTTCCGTAAACAACGGAAAATACGAATTCTGTAGGCTACCATCAAGGAATGGCAATAAAACATGTTCAGACAAAGTCAGCGCTATGCTAAATTTCCCGGCTCCAGAAACACTGTACAGTCTCAGATCGTTTCTAGGATTAGTCAGCTATTACAGGTGTTTCGTGAAAGACTTCGCCAGTATAGCCAAGCCTCTAACTGACATTCTGAAGGGTGAAAACGGCAGAATCGGTGCTAATCAATCTAAAAGAGTGAACTAGTTTTAAATCCAAAGCAACTCCAGGCATTTGATACTCTGAAACAGATTTTGGTGTCAGAAAATGTGATGCTCGATTATCCTGATTATAAAAAGCCATTTGATTTGACGACCGACGCTTCCAAACATGGCTTGGGTGCTGTTCTGTCTCAGGAAGGCAGACCCATAACCATGATATCTAGAACTTTAAAAGATAATGAGCTTAACTTTGCAACAAACGAAAGAGAACTTCTGGCCATTGTGTGGGCCTTAAAGGGTCTTAGAAACTACCTGTATGGTGTACGACAATTAAATATTTTTACTGATCACCAGCCTCTAACGTTTGCAGTTTCAGATAGAAATTCGAATGCAAAGCTCAAACGTTGGAAAGCGTTCATCGACGAACACAACGCAAAATTATATTATATACCCGGTAAAGAAAACTACGTTGCCGATGCTCTGTCGCGTCAGGAACTGAACATAATAGAGGAAGATTCAAATTCAAACTCAGCAACGATTAATATCGAGCAATCATTAAGTTATACCATAGCGGCAGTTGAAAAGCCAGTAAATTGTTTTAAAAATCAAATAATTATTGAAGAAGCGGAACGAACATTTTTTATTTTTGGAAACAGATTTGGATTCAGTTTCGAGATAAAAACACGCTTTTAAGAATTATTCAGGATCTTGTGAACACCAACGTGGTAAATGCCATCCACTGTAGTCTACCTCTTTTAGCACATATTCAACATGATATAGTCAAAATATTTCCGAATACGAAATTTAAATACACAAAAACGTTTGTAACAGATATCTTTGACCCAAACGACCAGCTTGAGATTATAGTTATGGAACATAATCACGCACACCGCGCTGCGCAAGAAGATGTCAAACAAATTTTAAAGGATTATTTTTTTCCAAAACTGGAGAAAAGAAGCAGTCGGAAACTACTAAATATGTTCAAGGGTAAAGTA
>NW_023478448.1:0-2592 GCF_013731165.1 Rhagoletis pomonella | reverse complement strand
ATTGTTTATGGAATAATTTCTTTCCATTTAAGTAATGTACGTGTAAGCAGAGAACTTAGATAGATAGAGAAGGTGCAAATTTTTGGAACGTAAAATTGTTTGGCTGAAAAATAAATCCATGGAATATCACCACAGCGCGATTAACATTTCAAGAAGAGTTAACGAGAAAAATGTAAATTTCTGTTATGATAATGTTATATTTGTTGCAAGTGTCTGGCTATGTGTTGCTAGGTTGCATGTCAATGCAGAAACGTATTCATGTATATTTTTTTAATAAAATTAAATAAATTAATATAGTTAAATTATATTAAATGTACTTTTATATTAGTTAAAATTGCTGACTTGCATTTCTGCATGACCATTTGTTAAATATAATTTATTCAGTAGTTATTGTCGCTAAAAACTTAAAAAGCATATGTTCAAGTTCGCTTCTTGTACGAGTATTATATTATGTAAATAGTAAAAATGCATGTTAGCTACAAAAAATGATAAACTTGGTTGGATGCATTAACAAAAAAATGTACAAAGCAATACACTTGTTAGCTTCAAAGTTGTTTTTGACTTTTACTGCAATACTCGTAGATATTATCAGAGAACTTAGATAGATAGAGAAGGTGCAAATTTTTGGAACGTAAAATTGTTTGGCTGAAAAATAAATCCATGGAATATCACCACAGCGCGATTAACATTTTAAGAAGAGTTAACAGAGAAAAATGTAAATTTCTGTTATGATAATGTTATATTTGTTACAAGTGTCTAGCTATGTGTTGCTAGGTTGCATGTGAATGCAGAAACGTATTCAGGTATATTTTTTTAATAAAATTAAATAAATTAATATAGTTAAATTATATTAAATGTACTTTTATATTAGTTAGAATTGCTGATTTGCATTTCTGCATGACCATTTGTTAAATATAATTTATTCAGTAGTTAATGTTGCTAAAAACTTAAAAAGCATCTGTTCAAGTTCGCTTCTTGTACGAGTATTATATCATGTAAATAGTAAAAATGCATGTTAGTTAAAAAAATGATAAAATTGGTTTTTTCACATACTCACTTTAAAGATGGACGCATTAACAAAAAAATGTATAAAGCAATGTGTTTGTTAACTTCAAAATTAATTTTCGAAGATATTGGCCAGGGAATGCTTTAACTCCAAAACGTAGATTTGTTATCTAATAAATAGGTGAAAGCTATGCAAATATGCAAACTCATTGGTGATTTGCCGTCGGCATTTGGGTCGCTAAAATCGTTTTTTTTTTTAACGATTCTTATTGTAGTTGCTACACTATTTTCAATGCAACAAATCCCAGTTTTCTAACTGCCTTAGTTTTTTCACAAACTCACTTTAAAGATGGACGCATTAACAAAAAAATTTACACTTGTTAACTTCAAAGTTGTTTTTGACTTTTACTGCAATACTCGTAGATATTATTTGTAAATAATAGTTCTGGAGTCAAATGCAAATCCATTTCCCAGGCATGCGCATATGGATGCTTGTAGTACATACAGATGCGATCAACTAATTAGCAACGAAATTCAAAATGATATTGTTTACAAATTATGTTTATTTATTTATTTTTAATAATTTCCTTTAAAATATAATTCAATCTATAACAGAAACCACAATAATAAAAGTTTAAAAGCTTGCACAATTTGCAAAATAATTAATCAAACTTAAAAAAATTGTTATAAAAATTTAAAAATTTTTAGTTAGAATATTTAGAAAATTTTCGGGTATGCAGCTTTGTAGTCCATTCAATCAAGTACACTAAAGTCCAAGTTTCAAGTTGTCAAAGATTACCGTTGATTTCTTAGAATTTTTTTTTTGTGGAGGGTGTTCGCATTTTCTTCCATATAACAAATAATAATTGGTTTATACCAATTTTTTTTTTGTATGAAAAATAAACAGCAACACCCCAACAAAAAAATCTAAAAAATCAACGGTAATTTTTAACAACTTGAAACCTGCACTTTCTTATAATATAATTGAATGGACTACAATACTGCATACCCGAAAATATATTAAATATTCAAATAAAAAATTTGGATGACCATTTCTTGAAGGTTGATTCATTTTTTTGCAATTTGTGGAAGCTTTTAAACTTTTATTATTGTGGTTTCTGTTCCAGATTGAATTATATTTTAAATGAAAATCATTAAAAATAAATAAACATAATTTGTTCATGGCAGCTGAATGTATGTATGTACTTACATATGTAAATATGTACCCCATACACATACTCCAAAATCATTTATTGATAACGTTCTTGCATCTGCACATAATATTACATATATGTAAGTACATACTAACTTTCTTCTTATTTGGGGCTGACAAACTTTAACTTAAGAGTCGACTTTACCTCGTCTACTAATATGCCCCAATAGTTTTGGAGTCAAATGAAAATGCATTTCCCACCCATAAATATATGTATCTACATGTACTACATGCTCCATTAATTGACAACGTTTTTGCATGCATATATAAGTACATCCATACATACGTGCATATTGCTGTCTAAGTACCACGCACATATATACAAATGTACATATGTACAACTCACGGCAGCATACATACACACATACATAATT
>NW_023478447.1:516-2593 GCF_013731165.1 Rhagoletis pomonella | reverse complement strand
TTAATTCTAAAGGATCATCTAAAGCATATGTATAGTCTAACAGATAGCAAAATATCAAGGTACTCACCGTCGGAACCGAAGTTGTACGAGAAGGCAGTAGTTCGTAAAACCGTTCAAGATTTTAACCCTAAAACAACAATAGATATTATTAAGAAACAACAGGAAACGATGTTAGCTACCGATGTTGCAAATAATAAAATCAATTTAAATGACGACGAAAGAATGGATCTGGTTATAAAATATTTAGACTTTAAAAAACTCATGCTTAAACTGGATCCCGACGATGAGGATTCAGATGACGAGAGTCGCAATAAATCGAAACTCAATACAACAGCTAATACGTCACAGCTAAACTCGAGTTCAGCGAGTGCAAATAAGTCTACAGATGACAGCTGTTTAGATGTGGATAAATCGATGAATCGGGAGAATTTGACTTAATTAAGATTTGTGACTATAGTAAGATGATGAGTAATATAATGAAAATATATATAATCATGTACAAACATACTTTCATAAATAAACAAAAAAAAAAAATTCAAACAAAACGATTTTAATCCAAGTATTCGTTTAAATTATGTAACTAAAATTTAAAATTAGTCTAAGCTTCTTGTTTGCTTCTTGTTTGGCGCTGTAACCGTCTAGACGATTTGGGCTCAGTCGTGGCATGGGGTATGGTCGCTCTTCTGGGTATGCAGTTACAAGTAGCCCAAGAGGAAGTCGTATTTCAACGAGTCCGAAAGATGCCGCTTACAAGGCCACGCTGCAATCGGTCGCAACGCAAGCTATGTGGCAGCGACACGGGGAGTTGAAAAGGGAAACCTGTTTCTTTGCGTAACAAAAATAGAGAGAGAGAGGGAAGGAGAGTGAGAGATGCCGAAGTCCAGAACATACTTAAATTATAGAGGGACATGTGCCAGTAAAAGAACCCGAGCGAACGCGAATAGTTTGAACGAAGGCAGTAGTCAGATGATTTCAAGATTAGGGGTAGTTCCTGCACAGGCGAAGGCGATAATGTATAGGGACTATCCTATAAAGGAGATGAGAACAGCAACAATGCGGCTTTAAAAGTAAAAGGACCTCAAAGTCGACAACATACCGACTGAGTTGCGAAGAGCTGGCACCAGCTGTTACGAAAAATTTACTCTGGTAAATACATAGAGATTGAATTATCGGTGTACATATTTTGAAAATCCAAAAGAAGGGATATTCAGGTGTTTCCAAAGGATATCCTGAGATTGCAGCGCCAAGCCTTGCCAGCCAGTAGTTTGCAGACCAGAAGTTTGGAATTCAGCATAAAACCTATGTACTTAACTTCAGTGGCGACCCCATTCCTACGCACCAACCTCTTGCTTTATAGGTGAAAATCTTTAAGAGTTTGTCTACAACTAAGCTTCATCGCAGAGGAGATAACACTCCTTCCTGCAGACACACTCTTCTTGTTTGTAGCTGTGCCAAGGTGTCAATGATGTCGGTTTAAGCTAACCTGGTGTGAGATAGCCTATTCATTCGTTTGCGGATAGTTGCCTGCAAGCCAGCTGATGGTACTTTGGGCTCCGTAGGGAATTGAAAGGCAGAACCCTCAATGGACGAACGAAAGTTACGCTCTACAAATCATGATCCTTTTATATGCCGCGGAAACACCGATGATGTCGACTAACAGCCAGTTTCACCAAACTATTTAAGTGGAAATTAACTTTAATTTAATTTTGTATTTAATTCTCATTTAAATAATTTTTAGTTTCAATAAACTATTTATTTAAGTGAGTAAAAAGTGGTTGCAAAACAGACTAGGCTAGCGAAAGCTTTCATTTTTACTGAGAGCTTTTGACAGCTTTGGCACGCTGTGTTGTAAAAGCAGGGCTGGTATCAAGGCAGATTAAACAGGTAGTATCAGTAGAGCAAAAACAACATTTGCGTATATTTTGTTGTTGCTTCTGGTATCGAAAGTGTCAACAACTGTTCTGAATTTTTTTCTTCTAAATCAAAGCGTGCCATGTGAAATACAAAAAATTATAAAAAATAAAAAATTGAAATTGGAAAAAATAAAAATTGATGCAACTTTCTTTCCTAGTAAATT
>NW_023478447.1:0-506 GCF_013731165.1 Rhagoletis pomonella | reverse complement strand
GACCAAATAATTTGAAAATAAATCAAATCAGCTGCTCTACTGATACTCCCTGTTCAATGTACCTTGGATCAGGTGATTAAACGTGTAACACCTCTGAGTGTGGTTATTCTGATTTAATTTTTATTTAAGTGAAGAGCATAGGTCACTTAAACCAAAATTAAAAATTGATTGGTGAAACCAAAAATTCGAAAATTAAACTTAAATAATTTGGTGAAACTGGCTGATAGTCAAGCGCCTAAAAATACCCAGTAGATAATTTCTGGAGTTAAAAGCCTTCCTGAGAGTCAAGAGGCCTTCCAATCTACATTCTTTCCTCTTTTATTTTCTGTATGGAGTGGCACATATTGAAGGGCTTCTTTCGCTACCCATGGAAGGCCTTCCAGAAGGGCTTTCATATGATACACTTCAGAAGGCCTTTTATATGATACACTTCAGAAGGCCTTTTAGAGCGGTTCTTTTAATGTTGCTTTAATTTATAAAAATCATATATTCTTGAAGTATTTGCT
>NW_023478446.1:0-2593 GCF_013731165.1 Rhagoletis pomonella | reverse complement strand
GTTTGATGCCAATATTGTAATATTTAATTTAGGCTATCAATTAAATTGAATTTAAGTTTTCAAATAGGTGGCAACCTTCCACAAAAATATTTTCAGCTGTAAGCCTTTGTAACTTTCTTTCTTTTGACAGCCATATTGCAGTATTCACTTTACCGTATCAATTGACCTAAATTGAAATTTTAAACACAGAAGGTAACTCTCTAATTTTTTCTTCTATATTGGAAGCTAGAGCTCTAGCGATACATCGGTGAAAACTGCTTTCAATTCCATGTTTTCACCTGATGCACGTACAAATATACAGACAGGCAGAGATTCAAAAATTCTAAAAATTGTTTATTTGGCTTCTGTAGCTTTAATAAAAACCCACCATATTATTTTTTCTTTATCTATAAGGTACAGACATCGACCTGTTACAATTTTATTATATGTATAGATATATATATAGATTTCATTTATTTTATCAATTTAATACAATAACATTTTTCAAACAGCTGGCAGCTCTCCCTAAAAATATTTTCGGCAATAAAAATTCCTAAACCCCTTCAGTTTCATACCCATATTGCAATATTCAATTTATCTTATAAATTAAATTAAATGTAAATTTTCAAACAGGTGGCAACTCTAAAAAAATATTTTTGGCTGTGACCCTTCTTCAGCCTCTTTCTTTTGACGCCCATATTGCAAAATTAATTTTTTTTTATCAATTTACTTAAACTCCAATTTTCAAACAGGTGGCAACTCCCTAATTTTTTTCTTCCTATATTTTAAGTTAGACCTCTAGAAATACATCGGTGAAAACGGCATTCAAAGTTATGCATTTGTTTTCGAGTGATGCGCGAACAAACATACAGACAGACAGAAAAAATTCTAAGAATGGTTGATTTGGCTTCTGGTGCTCTAATAAAGACCCCCCATATTAATTTTTCTTTAATATCTATAATGTACAGACATCGACCTGTTACAATTTTATTATATGTATAGATATAGATATCTAGATGTAGATATAGGTTTCATTTATTTTATCAATTTAATACAATAAAATTTTTCAAACAGGTGGCAGCCCTCCCTAAAAATATTTTCGGCAATAAAATTTCCTAACCCCCTTCAGTTTGATACCCATATTGCAATATTCAATTTATCTTATAAATTAAATTAAATGTAAATTTTAAAACAGGTGGCAACTCTAAAAAAAGATGTTTGGCTGTAGGCCTTCTTCAGCCTCTTTCTTTTGCCGCCCATATTGCGATATTCATTTTTTCTTATCAATTTACTTAAATGTAAATTAAATGTAAATTTACATCGGTGAAAACTGCATTCAAAACCATGCATTCGTTTTGGAGTGATGCGCGAACAAACATACAGACAGACAGACAAAAATTCTAAAAATGGTTGATTTGGCTTCAGGTGCTCTAAAAAAGACCCCCCCACATTAACTTTTCTTTAATATCTATAAGGTACAGACATCGACCTGTTACAATTTTATTATATGTATAGATACGGTGACCATCCGTCCTGTATTATACGGGACAGACCTCTTTTTTTACCCATTGTCCTGTTAATTTATTTATTTTATACGGGACGTTAAATGTTCTGTATTTCTTTTAATGTCCCGTATTTGGTATTTCGCCCACTTAAGAGCTCATTAAAATGGCATGTCTATGAACGAGTTTTAAGTGATGTTGGTATGTGATCGTAATTTTCTCCATAAACAGTTATTATTTTCTAATCTGAATGCCTGTGATTCGAATCGAGGATAACATACAGTGACTAAAATAAAAATTAGCACTCGACATTTTAGTAAGTTTTGGATATTTTCCTTAGTTTATTTAAAATTTATTATTTATGAAAGTAAAGCTCTTTTCCTAACAAAAATCATATAATATCAAATTACCAACTTTGTGCCAAAAAACTTTAAAAATTAATTCTGCAATATTTCACTTACTCTGTACGAAAAAATACGCAACACCGTCAACAAAAACAAAAATTGCCAAAAACTAATGGCAAGCCTTAGCCACTTAATATTGCGCTTTATTACATTAAAATTTAACGAATTTTTAAAAAAAAATTTTCGGGGTAAAAATCTCGAGAAAATTATCATACAAATTTTTGATTTTACTAAAAGGATACTGTTTCAGGGCTAATACATCTAGGTTCATTGAAGGAAGCTTTCAGATCTGTAAGCTGTGGTGGAAAGAATTTGCAAAATTATTTTTGTCCCGTATTCGGCTCTCATAAATATGGTCACCGTATGTACAGATATAGATATCTAGATGTAGATATAGGTTTTATTTATTTTTTTCAATTTAATACAATAATTTCAAACAGGGCCCTCCCAAAAAATACTTTCGGCAGTAAAATTTCCTAAACCCCTTCAGTTTGATACCCATATTGCAATATTCAATTTATCTTATAAATTAAATTAAATGTAAATTTTCAAACAGGTGGCAACCCTAAAAAAATATGTTTGGCTGTAAGCCTTCTTCAGCCTCTTTCTTTTGACGCCCATTTTGCAAAATTAATTTTTTCTTATCAATTTACTTAAACTACAATTTTCAAACAGGTGGCAACTCTCTAATCTTTTTCTTCCTATATT
>NW_023478445.1:0-2593 GCF_013731165.1 Rhagoletis pomonella | reverse complement strand
CTGTCAAAGTAAAATTTGCAGATGTTCATGAAAGGTATGAAGCCTTCAGCATAGCCGAAAACAGCGCTGCTCTTACTTGTTATTTGTTGTTTTTGTTGTCTAAAATCATGATTTAACCATTGGCGAAAACCCCAATCTGACGACGCGTATCTCTCGAAAACTACCAGCTGTCCACACACTGGCCGCTGTCTATATTTGGGTCGTATGCTTTAAGCGGAAATGCAAAAATTCAATATAAATTCAGCTTGTGGTATTCCCATGACGCTAATTGAATTTTTGTGGTCAACGCAACTTTTTCGATACAACAAAGTGATTTTTAGGCATTTTTAATGTATTGAAGTTGAAATTGCTTAAGTGTCGGCGTTTTTGTTTATATTGCTGGGTTTGAGTAGGCCATGAAGTTATTACTTTAAAATTCAAGCACTTAGCCCAGATGCATATTGAACCAGAGACCTAAGGCAAGAACGGCCATATGTTGACCACTTTAATCGTGCTCCTCGTTTGACCCGACCAGGAAACATTCCTGTCGTCTTTTAAGCTTGTTAAAGAATTTCCATATTTTCAAGAGCCTTCGACACTAACCGAGACCAAGACACCGTAACAGAGGGAAGACAAAAAACCTTCATCTACCGGTTTAGGGTTTAAAACTTGGAATCTATAACCCTGAAATTAGGAAAGATAGGCATACTGCATTTATTTATGAATCACGCTCGCCTGGCGTACTTGCTGGATGAAGGCAGAAACTAGGAGATGAGTAGTCAGAAGTCGGCCATATTCAAAGTAATCTGGAACCGGGCATGGTTTGCTGAGAAGTAACGGATCAAGAAGACAGTAACTTTGGAGATTTTGGACGAGCACTGCCGGCTTTGGGCTATTAACTCTTTCAGGCAATTCAATGTACCGAGGCCAGACGGAATCATACCAGTTCATCTTGTTGAGCCCTCTTAGACGCTGCGGTTCGAATCCTGCTGAAATAAGTCTGATGGGGAAATGTGGTGATTTCCGAAATAACTATCACTTCTAACATTTTTTCAAATTGTTGCTACTTTTCCACAATAAGATTTTCATTAAAAACGGCCTTAAGCTCAATAAAAATTTGTTGAATATAGGTGTAACAGTATGTAAATTTCCCAAAGAGATTTGGGGGATGATGCTGAAGTGACAGTCCATGGCCAAATATAAATCAATGATTACGCGTCTTTCTTCGCTGAAGTTTTTCTTAAGCGCCATTTTTCGTAATTTTTTTTACGCGCCTTTTTTCCCGGTCGAAACCCCAGCGCGCCTCTATTCGTGTCTAGTGACGTTATATTCAATACCCGCTATCTGCAATTTACACAAAAACGACTTTGTGATATTAGAACCCATCTAGGACGTACCTGTCATCACTGATACTAATTCTGACTTTGCAATTTAATAGTAAATTCTTCTGTCAAGCGTTACACAAGGTCAGCATTAATATCACCGATAACAGTTAAGTCTTAGGTGGATTTTTATATAAGAATCTAATTTTTGTGAAATTTTTGTGAAATATGCTCAATTCTCGTAATGCCTTTATATTCATTTACATACATAAGTACGTGTATATATCTACAGTGACTCTAATCGAACAATCGAGAATATTTTTTACAACCCAATTGGTTGGAGGCGAATTTTCTGAAACTTTGGGAGTTGCGATTAAAATTATTTAGTCCTCCCACCTTATCCAATAAGACGTTTTTTAATTTATCACACAGCGGAAATTCGCTATTGGAAAGTATATGGCAAAGTATCACTTACCTTCTTTTGTAGCTAATTTGCAATTTCTCACGAATTTCGATTCAAATTTCGAACTTATCCAATAATTTGTAGGATTTCGTGAAATAAGATTGGCTTTTTGTTATTGCTTCGACTATGTATCCTTTCCAAAAACCACAATTAAATTTAGATAAACACCATATGCCACTTCATTGCTTGTTTTCGCTCTCTCTCTCCGTCTCGAAAATCACCAAAACACTTTTTGTTAATTTAATATTTATTTTATTTCTATGAGTATTTATTTATGCACTTTTTGACGTCAGCAGTTAAGCAGCGAGTGTTGTGTGTAGTCAGTTGCTGACGTTATTGCCTGAAAGAAAATAAAAAGAAAAAATTAGTCAATGTTATTGTGGCTTGTTAACATTTTTATTTTTATTATTTTTATTGAGCTTTGTACCACGATTGTTTATTAGGAAAAATTGAAAAAGCAACAAAGTCTAAGCGGTAGAAGTTATAGCACTATTTCGGAGATCACCACATCTCCTCATCAGACTTCTTTTTTCTAGACTTCAGCAGGGATCGAACCTGCGAATTCGATGTTCAAAGTCAGAAGCGTTAACCACTGAGCTATGTACATCCCGTAAACTCTTGTTGCTAATTCATTTTCCTTATTCAACCAACTACTATCTAGTGCAGCTGATTTGCCGCTATTTAAACTCGACAGTGTGGTTGTTGTTGTCAATTCTATACATCCATTTGCTTATTTGCTTTTTTGTATAGTTTCAGGCAGGCTCTTCCTAAACTATGTATTTGTCAATGTTATTGTGGCTTGTTAACATTTTTATTTTTATTATTTTTA
>NW_023478444.1:0-2593 GCF_013731165.1 Rhagoletis pomonella | reverse complement strand
TATTTTATCAATAAATGAATAAATTTTTCTTCAAACAACTCATGTATGCCAGAACGCTGAAAAGACTGTATTGAACATACAAAATGATGGTATTTTTTATGAAATAAAAACAATTAATATGTTATGACGGATGTAGCTACAGTAATGTGTCAATTAGGCATTTTTTCGTCAAAAAATATGAACAAAGTCGACTTTTTTTGGACAATATAAACAATGTACTGTCATGCACTTTTTTTAAAATTTTTTTGTGAGACTCTTAATGATTCCTACTTTTAGATACTGCTTAAGCTAGACTTTGCACAACCTTGCAACAATGTCAAATTCCATATTATATCCATGATACAAAAAAGGAGGTAGTTTCAATAAACAACTTTTTGATTAAAAAGCAGATTTTTGACAATTGCTCAATTGTGAAAAATTCGAAGCGGCATTACCCAATTGTAAGTTTTTTGGTGTGGGACATTTTATATCCTAAATTTGGGATTATAAAGTAAATAGTTATATTAATATATACCTTTTAAAACTAATCAATATCTTATTTTGAAAACGTTTAAATTTTACATTAAATTCGGTAACAACTTGCCAAATCATTATTTTAATATTAATACAATTTTAGTGAACATATTTTAAAATTATATTAGTGTCCTCGTGTCATCTCATTAATTCACAATGTAGTTTTCTATATCGGATACGTGATTGTGATGTAATTCTGAAATTACACATTTACACAAATTACTGAAATAACACATTTCGATGTGTTATTTCATACATATTGTCTTTGCCCATTTAACAGCAATGGAATTTACTTTGGAACTCATGGGCCGTAAAATTACTTTGGAACTCATGGGCCGAAAAAATGGTCATAGTTACCCTCGAGTTGCGACTGATGAAGCAGATGAAAGTTCACACCTCGACAGTGACATTTCGCAGACATAACTCAAAACATATACAGGGTGTCCCAGAAGTAACGTGCCAAATTTTAGGGGAAGGTAGGTGGAGGGGTGAGCTCCCTGATAAACGAAAAATTTTCAGGTAAAAGTGTCACCGTTTTTGAAATATTTACATTTTTTCAAATTTAATAAAAATCGTGCCTTTTCATGTGTTTTCTTTAACTGCAACTACAAACCGGGCAATACTCAATAAATTTTTTATGTAAAATACTTCCAGAGAGTTGCCTCTCCATACTCAAATGCAATGTAGTTAAAATATATTAAGGAACCATCATAAAATTAGGACTATTTCTGGATTTTTAACTTTTTGATATTTTCTTCCCCAACTTTGACTATCTCGGGTGAAAAAAATGTACTGAGCTATAACTTTACATTACACTTACTGTTTTGAATAGAAAAAAAAGTTATAGCCGCTTTTGTGGGTAAAGGACTGAGACACGCTAGAATGTATTTAATAGATTTAAATTGAATTTGCTCTTGTTACCGTCAAATGACATGCTAAATAGTACAAAGTTACATTATTACCTGCTCCTGACATTATTTTGTGGTACTTACCGGAATTAGTTAAAGAGGATTTTGTGAAATTGGACCCTTCGAACATTGTGTTATTAATACTATGACAGAGAACACGCAGTATACGTCGCATGAATATGCGGATATTCACCTAATTTACGGTGAAGCTTGCTGTAATGCCAGAGCTGCTCAAAGACTCTATGCAGAGCGATACCCCAATCGTCGACATCCGGGTCGTGAAGTATTCGCCCGGACCCATAGAGAAATATATGAAGGTAAGTGATTTTTACACCTTTCTTGTTTGCTTGCTTGTTAATTATCATTTTTCACTTTTTTAAGGTCGCATACCTGGAAGGCGTGGCGGCGAGACAGGACGTCCTGCAACGGTAGATGTTAAAGTTGTGTTAGTGGAAGGTCCATCGACTTCGGGGAGAATGATGGAAAGACGGACTGGAATACCATAAACTACAGTTCACAGAGCTTTAATACCATCCATACCACTTTCAACGTGTTCAGGCTCTACGAGAGAGAGATTACCTGTCGAGGGTTAGATTTTGCCGTAAAATATTGCGAATGCGTGAATCAGACCCCAACTTTTTTAATAAAATAAGTTGGAGCGATGAATCATCATGCAAACGTGATGGTTATTTTAATTTACATAACCTTCACAGTTGGCAGATAGACAATCCTCACGAAATGAGAGAAGATCGTTCGCAGTACCGGTACAAAATAAATTTATGGTGCGGTATTTTTAATTGTCAGATATTGGGACCTGTGGAACTGCCGCCAACGCTCAACTCTCACAGTTATTTAGAGTTCCTTCAGGAACGGCTTCCAACTCTTTTGGAAGATGTACCCTTAAACCTGCGGCGAAGACTATGGCTGCAAAATGACGGGTGCCCTGCTCACTACGGGCGTGAAGTAAGAGCTCATTTAGACGAAACTTATCCTCGCCGATGGATTGGACGATACGGGCCAATCACGTGGCCCGCTCGATCGCCAGACCTGAATCCATTAGATTTTTTCTACTGGGGCTGTCTTAAGGACAAAATTTATTCAAAAACAATTCAAAACGAAGAGCATTTGCGGGAACAAATAAATGGAGCTGCTGCTGAGATAGCCCAATTGAG
>NW_023478443.1:0-2593 GCF_013731165.1 Rhagoletis pomonella | reverse complement strand
CCGAGGGTTGGTTTAGGGGCGGAGTAGTCGAATTTTTGGTAATAACTACCCAGAGTGTGAAGTTTGGAAGCCTGGCCAAACCGCCGCTCCGATGTATTTATATGAGAACACAGCGCTACACAAAATGTTTGCATGTACTTTTTATGTCTTGTAGTAGAGACGGTAGAACAGGTCTAAAAATTATTTTGGAATTAACAGAATTTCAAATACACCTCCAAAATCTTAAGTTTCGATCAAAATATTGAAATTTAGACAACGGACTTTCATAATCTAATGCTTGTTGAATAGCGAAGCTTATGTTTTTCTACTGATTTTAGGAAATTTAAGTTAAGTTGATAACCATTGACTCCTGAACCAAAAAGCTTGAGAAAAATTTTAAAAAAGAGCTATTGTGACTTTGGGTTAAAATTACACCCTCTTCTTGTAATAAACCCATACCCAATGCTTTACCTAAAACGAACTAAATTTTCCCCTCTTTAAAAATAGCTATTCCTGACAGTGTTGCCCAGTTTTGAATTTGCACAAGCACAAAAAATAAAAAAAATGCGTTTTGTCTCGAACAAAGCACCAAATTTTTAGTGGAGTATATGGACTTTGTATGCATAAAATATTTTATTTATGAATAGATATAAGATTTGTAGGGATGCCTATTAGAATTAATAAAAATTTATGTTTCTTGCCCGATGGCCGAATTTGATATCTTTTCTATTATTTCAAATATTCGCATCCGAGTGACCAGCGTTGCCGTTTTGCTGAAATGTAAGCAAACTTGATACATTTTTCTCTGGCTATTTAAATGTTAAATTTTTCTTCGTTTTGCTTTATTTTTTTACAATTCCGTCACACGAATTCAAATATAAAAAATAAAGTTTCATGAACTATCTGGTTGTTCAATTCTTTACAGATTTGATGCTTTCAAGCTAAAAAAAAAATCAAAAAACGCTCCAAGCACCAAACTCAAAAATTCACGCGTTTTGAATAAAGAAAACCACTAAATTTGGTGCGAAAATAACCAAGTTGGCAGCAGTGATTCCAGACCTTAATTTTACAAAAAAATCTCTGAGCTATAGAGATTTTTCCAATTTCGTTCAGTAAATAATTGTGCGATTTCATAGCAATATACCAAATTTCTATTTGTAATATCCTTTTAAAAAATATTTTCAAATAACTCTAATGACTGGGACGCACATGTGGTATAGAAATTTCAATATCTACGTAAAATGCTTACAATAACTACAATGCTACGTAGTATGAGAAGTAGTGAGAGTGGCAGTATGAGTAGTATCGTAGTATGAGAGTGGTATACGTGTGAAATAGATCGTAATACTGATACCATACTGTGATGTATATCTCTAGCATAATTGAACATTATTACAAGCAAATGATGTTTTGAAGTCTGCTGAATGGTGGATAAGAAAGCAAAGCGAATGGGTCTGGTGGTAAAAGAGGACAAGACGAAGTGTCTCCTGCCATCAAACAAACAGTCAGCATATTCGCGCCTTGACCCCCATCTCATAGTTGAGGGTTATAATTTCGTTTAATTGGGAACTCCAGCATTAACACGGATAATAATGTCAGCATCGAAATCCAACGCAGAATTACTCTTACCTACTTCTAGTGCTACTTTGGACTTGGTAGGCAATTCAAGAGTAAAGTCCTCTCTCTACGTACGAAAACTCCACTCTATAAGTCACTCGTCATGCCCGTGTTGGTATATGACGCAAAAGCATGGACAATGACAACATCCAATGAGGCGGCTCTTAGAGTATTCGAGAGCAAAATTTTACGAAGGGCCGTTATGATTGGCGACTTCGAGTACCGCAGGCGATGGAACGATGATATGTATTAGCTTTACTACGACATGAACATAGTGCAGCGAATTAAAATACGCTGGCTAGGTCATGTCGTTCGAATGGACACTGACGTTTTAGCTCTGAAAGTATTCAACTCGGAACCCGCTGGTGTGGTGGTAGCTGAGGAAAAGGGGCCCCACGCCGATGGAAAGACCAAGTGGAGAAGGACCTGACTTCACTTGGCGTTTCTAAATTGGCGTTAGTTGGGAAAATATCTGAGGGTGACATGCTTTTTTGAGCAGTATCAAGAGTCGAGTGAGAATTCGCGAAAATTTATTTTTATCGAAATTTCGATTTTATTCGATATTATTTTCTTTAATAGTGTCCGTCCCTAAATAACTTTTAGCTTCCACCAGTGCGTTCATGATTTAATTTAATCACTACATCGCAGATATTACGCTTTTGAATCCACGCATTTCATGGTACTTTTTAAGGATAAACTCATTCATACTCACGCATTTTCTAGCATTCCACCAGATGCATACCTATATACTTACATATCAACAAAAATATAACGGGTGATTTTTTTGAGGTTAGGATTTTCATGCATTAGTATTTGACAGATCACGTGGGATTTCAGACATGGTGTCAAAGAGAAAGATGCTCAGTATGCTTTGAAATTTCATCATGAATAGACTTACTAACGAGCAACGCTTGCAAATCATTGAATTTTATTACCAAAATCAGTGTTCGGAAAATCCGCTTTTTTATCGACAAATTTTGTTCAGCGATGAGGCTCA
>NW_023478442.1:0-2593 GCF_013731165.1 Rhagoletis pomonella | reverse complement strand
AACTGTTTTCGATGCGTAACGTCCCTCTTCTGAGAACTCGCTGTGGACAGCTTACGCCAAAAAAACATTTTCCCTCTTAAGCTTTTTGTGCGGTTTTTTTCTTCTTTTCTTCAGCTTTCAAAATGAAACATGCCCTCCACATATATACATTTACTTATTTGCACTTACTCATGCACACTTTTGCCCCCGCCTTGCTGTGTTTTTTATTTGCTTGTTTGATAACATTATTTTCTTGTTTAACATGTTCGAGGTGCTACTCCTAAGCCAGCAAACAACACGAAATAAATAATATGCTTATACGTATGTATGTACAATGTTCATTTATATGTACTAAAATGCATGCGGAAAAAAGTAAGGTCGGAATTTTAATGCTCTCGCCCCTAGAATCGTTCTATATCGAAAAAATATAACCCCGCTTTTTATTTCGAAATCAGAAAATATTTAGAGGCGTATTTTTTATAGGGGGGTTTTTTTGGTGGAAATTATAAATTATTCTTGAAAATCAATATTTTTCGATCAGAAAGCTATGTTTCTCTTCACGAGACTTTCAATGATAATGCCCAATTGTGTATTTAACCATTTTTTAATACTATCTAACGATTTTTTATTGGTCCCCCCATTGCATTTTTCGGTTTTTTTGGGCGTTATTGGCGGACCTTTAAATTCTTAAAAAGCGGTAAATTTTTTCTTTTATATGATACCCATATTGTTGTCCTACATAGCACTAAATTTTTTAAATAATTTTTTGAAATACTCATATTTTTAAAATTTCGAAGTCCTTTAAAAACTCCTGTAGTCAGCGAGAAAAACTATGTACGCAGTTCTGCTATAATTTACCCATAGTTTCGCGAATAAATAAATTTTTTGTGTGTGTGTAAAATTTACTGTCGCACGGTATAATAAATTGTTTAATTTCGATGGAAAAACTTCCACTCCACTTTTTCGGTGAGTCACCCTAATGCGCCTACCTACATACTATGTTTGTTTGAGAGTGGCAAAGTGAGATTTGCCCTTAGCAGGCATACTTACTTGCACTTGGCGAAGGCTATTATCAACATGAGGCCATTCGAGGGCGTGCTGGCTGCCAAAGGCAATGAAATGTAATGAATTTTCATACAAAAGCGACTATTAAAGCAATGTGTGCTTCTGAAAAGTAGTATGATTGAGAAAAAAATAGACATTAAGTATGTAGGAGAAGTACTAACGCATGAAATTGCACATCATCACTAATATTAAGTAAAATTTATTGCCTTGCATATTTTTGGGCGTACGCGCTTGTAATTGTATTAATGGTATTCAACCATATGCGTAAGAATATGTATATGTATAACATAGGACGTATATGCATAAAAAAATTGCCGCTTCGCACATTCTGCTTGGTGTAGCTTCTCCTCCTCGGTGTTACCATTTTCACTACGATGGAAGTTTTTCACTTCACTTTTATGGCCAATACTTCTGCACTTCCTCGTTGACAAAATTACTTCGATTTTAAGCGACCAGAATTCACCAAAAAATTGTATGATCTCATTTTTACATAAGAGGAAAAATTTGTGAAGTGGGCCACCATTATTTCGAAGGTCGATTTTTTTTTATGCAAATATCTGTTTATGCTTCACAACGATAAAAGAAAAATACAATTTTCACAATTTTTCCTAAATTCGAATTATTTCGGAAATTATAGCTATTAACATTTTTCGAAATTGTTTTGATTTTAATTGTTTTCTCGCGATTGGTAATACCGATTCTGCTTATATTTTAAACGAATGAGGGTGTTTTCTTAACATTTTTAATTTTTATTTGGCCATAAATTTTTTTTATAAAAGTTATAAATTTTTTTTTTAAATATTACTGACATCTCAATGGCTTTAAAATCGTGTTTTGGGCTAATATTGTTGTACGTTCTATTAGCAATTATTTGCAGAAAAAAAATGTTGTCGCAATGCATCGAGACTAAAGTTATTTACGCTTTTCTCTTGTCACCCAATGTATTTTGTATGTAAAACGTTTGCTGTAGGTATTTACCTCGCATGAGTATTTTAACAAGTATATTTTCAATTTACCGTTATTCAGCTTAAATCAAAAACTAGTTCAACTTAATCACGTACATCTTACGAACCAATTTAACAATCATAAAATGAGTTACGTAAAATCAAATCTAATATTATTCTCCATAAAACATATATACATCACTTTCCGGTAGGGCTTATAGTTTCTGACAAATTAATTAATCATTCCAGTTTTTTTTTTATTTTTTTAATGAAAAAATGAAAAAAAAATTAAAGTTTAAACAAAAGAAAAATTTAAAAAATAACATATTCTGTTCCAAAATGTTGCATTTGTGCTAAAGCCTGTTCTGTTACAAAAAAAAAAAAATCAAGTTACTGATGAAGAAAATCGATGGCTAAATAAAGAAATGAGTAGTACACATGCAAAGTGCGCTATGTAAATTTTTTTCGATTTTTAGTTTTTGATGGTTAACGTACCACTATTTAAAGTAGTTTCATGTCCACTAACAATACAGTGCAAAATCCTTACATATTCTGAAGAAAATAGCATCAAATGTTAGCTACTCTAGCAAAAGTCGCTATAATAC
>NW_023478441.1:0-2593 GCF_013731165.1 Rhagoletis pomonella | reverse complement strand
ATTTATAATATTAGCATTTGATTTGACTCATATAATAAAATTTAAATAGGGTAATAAAAAATAAATATATTCTTTGACAGCAACATTGAGTTCAAGATTATTTCCACATTTTTAATTGAATCATATTATGAAGCATAAAATAGATTACTAAAGTATATGTATATTTAAATATGTTCTTTATCAACAGTTCACCTCAATGCTTTTTATATAGTTATGAAATGTGTATAAATAAGCTAATACTGTACATTAGAAATTATTACTTTGTTTAAAGCTACTAAAACACATAATGCCTGGAGTAAATCGAATCCTCAATAGCGAGCATCATGGAGAGTACAACTTCGAATTGGAGATGTTGTGCTTTGAAGACATGGAAACCCTATATATATGTATTGAATATGAAGATGAGGGTCCCCGGTTACAGGTTTTGGGCATCCCAGTCAGAGCAGCCCATGCTTTTTTTTTAACAAAAAATGGGATGAAGATGATGACAATGCAAATTTTTAACAGTGGTTGGCGTTGAAATTGACGAGTATATTATGGAGCAACACCAAAACCAACATGAATATAAAAGAAGGGCTTTAGATATTAAGACTAAGTTAAGGTATTATAGTATAACAAATAGGAAAGCGATTTATGATATAGAAGTTTATTCTAAACCACATAATAATATTGTATTTGAATATAACATAACTGTTGAATTAGTATTTAGAAATTTAAAATTTAATTATATAGAACCATAAATATATTAAAAAACTTCAGCGTTTATTTGAATATAATATTATTTTATATAAGAGTTATTTATGAAAAAAGGGTTATTTATAAATCGTTAGACGTTGGAAAAGGCTTTATAACCAATATAATTAATAAGCTTTCTATTGAACTTCATTTGCCTAGTTATCAATTTTGTGAACCTGGAACGAAACTACGGAAACTTTTAGTAAGAGGAGATTGAGGGATTAATCTACTAGACACTGCTTGTTGAGTACATGATATATCATATTTATATAATAAAGATTTAGATAACCGACATATTGCTGATAAAAAATTAACTGAGAAGGCTTGGGAAAGAGTTAAAGCGAAGGATAGCAATCTTAGTGAGAAAACAAATGCTTGGTTAGTTACAAATATAATGAAGACAAAAACGAAATTCGGTATGGGGAACATTTATAGTAAAACTAAGAAAGTGGGAGGAAAAACTGGTTGTCAGCTCTTCAAACATGCTTTAAAAAGTGGTAAACAAAATTTAAAGAAAAGTAATAACTTAAAAGATGCAATAAAAATTTCACGAAAGGTTGTAAATAATATTTTTAGAGGGAAAAAGTCTATAATAAAAGCACCACGTGTAATACCATTACCTAAATCTGGAGGATTTCTCCCATTAACGCCTTTATTCGTAGCATTAGGAGCACTTGGAAGTCTATCTGGCGGTACAGCAGGAATTATTAAAACAATCAATGCTATAAAAACTGGAAAGGGGCAGTTATTGGAGGCGAAACGTCATAATAATACAATGGAAGCTATTTCAATGGGAAAAGGAATGTTTTTAAAGCCTTATAAAAAGGGATTCGGATTATATTTAAAACCATACCAATAAAACTCTTAATGAGGCTACCTAGAAGACCTCTTACTGATGTACACTTGAAGAAGTATTCAAAATTTATTCTAAATTTTAGAGGGGTATTCATGTGTGACACTTTACCACGTAAACCATTTAAGAGAGAATGTGGAATAATAAATTTGGATAGTTGAAATACTGGAAAACGATAGTGAGATTGATTATTTCGATAGCTTTGGAAAAACTTATATCCTCCTGAACATTTAATAAAGTATTTAGGAAAAACATTAAATATAACAGCAATTAAGCTAATTTAAAAAAAGCTCAAGCTATATAATGTCAGAGAAATATACGTTGGTTATAGACGTTCAGGGAGTCTATTTTAATAAGAAATTTATTGCTAAAGAAGTCAGCATATCAACATATGATTCACATGTAACAACGTTTCTTATTCAACCTCCTTTTGAAGAATCCAAGTTAACGATACGGGATAAAACAACTAACACCTCGTTATATCATAATCATCATGGATTAAAATGGGAAGAGGGTGATTCGACTTTAATGACTGTTATTGAATATATCCATTCATTAATGAAAAGAAAAAATTATATGGTCCGGGAACGCATTGGGTAGCTTACTGGAAAAACGATAATGAGATTGATTACTTCGATAGCTTTGGAAACTTACAGCCTCCTGAGCAAATAATAAAGTATTTAGGAAAAAACATTAACTATAACTATAATCAACAGCAAAGCTATAATTCATATAATTGTGGACATGTATGCTTAAAATTCTTATTATCAAAATAAATAAGTAATTATAAAACTTTCTTTTATTTCAAATTAAATTTTATTTGTTCTCATCATCAACATCAACAGTCCTTTCCATTCATATACACATACATATTAAATACTTAGCTATCAACTATATGCACATTATTAACACACTTTTCTAGGGGTGGAGCATCTATATATGTATATACATATGTACGTATGTACGTTTGTATATATTTCTGACTGCATACCAACACACTTTACT
>NW_023478440.1:0-2594 GCF_013731165.1 Rhagoletis pomonella | reverse complement strand
CATTGAGCTAAGAAATACTTGGTCACATTATGCATACTACCATTTTTCGGATGCCGGGGAAGCCGATCAGCCCCAGTCCGTTATCGGACGCTTTGTCGTGGAGGCTGAATTTGCCTACAGTTTCGCCAAAGACCCCTTCCTTAACCACCTATTCCAGCACTTAAGTAGGATATAGATGAATTAAGCCTTGTATTCGATAGCGGAGCTTTTTTGGGGTATGAATGACAAAAACTATTGCCATAGATAGAAATGGGATAAATTAATTACTTAAAAACAATTAAGGCGTGACATTAATTACGTTTCATTAGTAGCATAGCATTTGAAATTAATTCTACGAAAAACCCCGTTAACATGCTCTGTTCATCAACTACGTCCATTTTTGCACGATTGGCACCCCCTTGTCAGAACTAAATTTCGTCAAAATACGCATCCTAGTAACCGGAGCCTTATTATTAGAGATGCGATGTTATTTAGCTTTTAGTTTTTTTTTTTTTTGTGAGACTAAAATATTTTGTAACCGCGATAGAAATACGATTGTATTTTCTGTTATATGTTTGTCGAAGTACTTCTTGGAATACATATGTAGATACGTTGGTTTGTAATATAATAGTTGACTTTTCCTGTAATACTAATAATGAGTTATAAGTATGTATGTATGTGTATGAAAGTATGCAATGTATCAAGTTTATATGTATATGCTGACTATAATTTTATTGAGAATCTTATAACTAAACTTTTTTGCAGCTCTTTATTTCCTTAATAATCTTAACTATAGAGTTTGTTATTCCTTCGACAATTCTTTTGGTTATTTTGATTTTTATAAGAATTGCTTATGGCTCTGCCACTACAATGGCGAATGCCTTTGTGTTTAAGAATGTATGAGTTACCTACAGTACAACTTTAGTAATTTTCCAACTGCCTGGTTTGTTTCATGTAATAATGCGAAGATAACATGGAGGAATGACCAAAAAAATTGTATTTGTATTTGTTTTCATTGATAAGCGCAACTTAGCTTTTACTTTCTTACTCAATTACATTTCGTCCATCTATTTATTTTATTTTATGATTTTTTTTAAATCAATTTTTCATTGCATTGTTGATTGATGAAGGATTCTTTTTGAAATTCTAAAATAAGTATTTGCTTTTGTTTACAAGTACTTTGATTTTAATCTTGCAAAAACATCACCCTTGCCTAGGATATCATCACGCATTATATGTATGTATGTATGAGCTTAACTGGTCTCTACATTTGACTAACCTGATATATGTATGTATGTGTTATTGCATTGAATGCGCTCTGCATTTGTCAAGACTGCAGCTATCACCATTGCCGTCTGTCGCACATCTCAAACACTACTCTTCGATACGAACTCGCGCAAGATGTCGCAGGCCATTTCGATGTTGTTTCGTGAGATGCCCAGCGCTGTGATCGCATTCTCCTTCGAATATCCCTCATTCATGAGACGTGCAATGTACTCCAGATTGATATTTTCATATGGAACATTACATTCCTTTTGATTGATCGTCACATTCTCGTACAGCAGAGGCTGTTGCTGTAGTTTTTGTGTTGATTGTAAGGTTTGCTGTTGATTTCGGTGCGAGCCTACAGCCGCTGATGTCGTCGATGGTCCTCCGGTCGGTGCTGACGCCGCTGGCTGTGTTGATGAAGTAGCATTGCAGAGCTGAGTATAGTGCGGAGTACCCGACATGGAGGTTATACATGTTGTTGGTGGCAACTTTACCGTTGTTGGTTCCAAAATTCGAGCTGCTGCCGCCAGACGTGCTTCCAGTGGCCGTGTATCAATTACACCCGTAATGGTCTCTGCTGGTCCTACTATGTCGTCGTCCAGTATCGAACGCGTGGGCGAAGTAGCTGATGCCGAGCCTGGTGTCGACTGCAATGAGATTGAGGCCGCAGATGTTGCTACAGTCGTAGTGGCGATTTGTTGCGCGCGTAAATCGTCGACGACGCTATCAACTAGCATTAGATT
The DNA here is from genome assembly GCF_013731165.1 of Rhagoletis pomonella. NCBI lineage: Eukaryota > Metazoa > Arthropoda > Insecta > Diptera > Tephritidae > Rhagoletis > Rhagoletis pomonella. The sequence continues at coordinate 603 of NW_023478440.1, read as the reverse complement.
GCCGTGCGGTGGTATCGGCGGTGCCGTTGTCTGCGGTGGCATGGCAGCTCCTTCAGTGTTCGCCGCTAAACTGTCCGAGGGAGTTGCAGTTCCAGCTGACATCTGTCCTCTGTGCTTGACCACTGTCGCACTTGCAGCAGCTGCAACTGGCGTCACAGCAGCACTTGCGCCGACCATACTTGTGGCGCTATTTTCAACACCAGGTGACGACTTTCGTGGCGGCAGGGGTGGAGCACCAGAGATGCCGGCGTTCACGGATCCGCTGACGGCTTGACGTGATCCCGCTGATTGCTGTTGTGTTTGCGGCAGCAAGGGTTCTTGCAGGCCTTGCAATATAGCATACGATGAGTTGTCGTTGTGTTCGGATTTGCTCGTTGCCATTCTTGTAACATAGTTGCTGGTGGAATTGCCACAATTCGGGGCGGCAGCGGCACCCATTTGAGGCGCACTCATGCGATTGGTTGACTTTTGAGCAGCACTTGCGGTGTTGCCAGCTCCGCCGCCATTGAGCGCCTGTATCGACGGTGCCGTGGGTGCGGGCTGTGGTGAAAGTACAGCGTTAGCTATGGCCGATGCGCTGGCAGCGATGATGTAGTTGCTGCT
>NW_023478439.1:0-2594 GCF_013731165.1 Rhagoletis pomonella | reverse complement strand
ACAATTAACTTTTTAAATTTAGGTGGTAATCGTTTTTTGTTTTTTTTTTGTTTGAATTTTTTGCGAAAATTCGGTTTTTACATTTTCCAGCAATGGATAATTATTTTGTAATTCTTCGAGATATGAAAAAAAAAATTTACGGCGTACCACAAACTTCAAATTAACTAGTCAATTTTTGTTTGCTGATCTAGTAGCTAAGCATAATGGATTGTGAAGTCCAATGTGAATATTGAAATTTCGTACAAAGTTTGAAACTTGGATTTATATGTCGTTTGTTAACACACAATCCATATTTTAATAACAAATTTACAAAAAATATTTACCATGAAAAACATTGGAAATATTCAAAAGAAAAAAAAAACACTGTACACTTAATTTTGAAGTTAATAATATATTATCATATACATCGCTGTGGAAATTTGACAAATCAACTGAAGTCTACTAAACTAAAGTCCCTTTAACCGTCAGAGCAATACATTTTATTTGAAAGAAAGCATTCAGTTGTTGAAAACAGAGACATTTAAGAGGTTGTAAATAGCGATAAAAAAAATATTTTAATATTTCTTTCGAATTATAACTTTTTTCTCTTTGGCGGTAAAATATATTTTGTCGACAGATGCTATTTAGTTTGTGCCTGAAAGACATTAGGGTGCCAATCGAAATTTTTTTTTTTGAAATTTCAAGACCCTACTTTATGAACACTTGTTTGCTAAAGAGCAATTTTGAATAAATATAGAAGAATTCCTTTGTCACACTGCTCAAAAAATGTGAAAGTTCGGTTAATAAACAATATAAATTCAAGGCCGTATTTAAGAAAAGTCGCCTAACTTCGACAATTTTTATACGATTGCAATAAATGAGTTATCAGTTTATTTAAAAACAGATTTAATTTTTAGATAGTATTACATATTTTGAAATTGTGGAAATTATCGATGGTCAAAATTTAAAAAATTAAGAGAAATATTTTTTTTTTTTTTATTTACCCGAAAAAAAATCCCAACAAGCTATTATATTATATATCATTTTTAAGGCCAATATATCTTCTTCTCAGATCATATTCGACCTTTGAAATCGAATGAAAAATCGGGCGCAGAATGCCACATGCCGCCCGAAGTTCAGCGGAAAGCTAGGTATGTATTTAGGCCACCGAGTATCCCTCGGGAGCGCGATGACGTTCTGTCGCCATTCAGCTTCTGAATAACCATCGTAGATTCCAGACCTTTCGCCAGAATTTGTCTCAAGCAATTACCCCTAGACTTCCTAGAGCCTCGCTGCGCTTTCCTGTTGGCACTCTGGGACTTTTTCGTAGATAGGCCAGAATGGAATAGCTTCCTGCTTTGTTCCTTAAAGAGGAGGTTGAATTACTTCGCAATTTCAATGAAATCAGGTACAAAAATATTAAATCCATACTACTTTCTGACAGAATATCATTGGATAAAGTGAAAACAAGGGTTTCTTCCTACACTTTAATTCATTATCCCTTTCTGATTTGTGCAATAATTATAATATTAATACCTTGGCGCTTACACAATACATATGTTAGTGTTTGGCCGAGCTTCTCCTCCGATTTGTTGCGTGCGCCTTGTTGTCGTCACACAAAGGGGAGGGACCTACAGTTTTACGCCGACTCCGAACGGCGATTGTATTTTTATGAGAAGCCTTTTTCATGGCAGAAATACACTCGGAGGTTTGCCATTGCCTGCCGAGGGGCGACCGCTTTTAGAAAAAACTTTTTGTTTATTATTTTTTGATGTTAGCCGGAAACTGGGCTCGATCCCAGGCCCTGCGGAATGGTAGCGCGCACTGCAAACCACTACACCACAGCGGCCGCCTATGCATTGGTGCATTGGGAATGGCAAAAAGCTGCAGAGAATTCAGCACACCCATCAGGCGGCAGCCGAGGCAGTGCCAGTGCCAGTGCGTCGTGTGTGGCCGCCGAGGTAATTTTCTCGTTTTTGCTTCACCACATCCGCATGCAGCACACGACCTCGCCGCAGCAAAAACAAAAAAAAACACCGTTTGCCTACATAAAAGCGTACAGACTCACAAGCGCTTACACTTTCCTGATCGAGTAGAGCTTGAGCGACAGTTTCAACTTCAGCTTACAGGTCGTCCCATTGACTAGGTACAATTATGTACATATTCCACTCAGCCTTGGCGTAGTCGTTTTCCACGCCACCTATTCATTCACTCTCTCACTTAGTCAATTACTCCGGCGTTCCAGTCAATGCAGTGGCTATTATGTTTGTGTGAATGCAGTACTTTTCAAGCCATTCATAAACACGTCCACGCGTCCGAACGTCCGAATGGGCGACCACGACGAGATCTACAACGACGACGCTGGCGCTGCTGTCCACGTCGCCTCGTTCGGCGCGCGCTGGCAATGTGACATATCCGCAATCCATGGAACGGATGCCATGAGCAAGATAGTTGAATAGGTTGCAGTTATTTGGAATACATATGTATGTAGAGGGGGGGGGGGGGGGGCTAAGAAGGCGACTGCCGCGGAGCATCGTGCTGTCCCATTTCTGAGTGGATTCTGTTCTGTGTGTGTGTTCCGTTTATTAAATATAGTCAATATCGCAATTTTTGCG
>NW_023478438.1:0-2594 GCF_013731165.1 Rhagoletis pomonella | reverse complement strand
CCCGATCCGATATAATGCGTCCTGGATTCCCAAATATTGCTGCCTGTTGCTTCAACTGGTACGACTATAAGTTCCTTAGTGGGATCTTTATAGACCACCCCATGTTTCATGAAAAAGTCTTCATAATTGTCCTTTTCGAGAACTTTAATAACCGCTTTCACCCAAGGATCCATTAACTGTGCCTGACGCAGTCTGTGCTGTAGCGAATCCTCTAGCATCAAACAACAAACTCGACTTAAGGCGTCTACATGCCTCATCTTACTTCCGCTTCTGTGTTCTATCTGGTAGTTAAAATCTTGTAAAAATAAGGCCCAACGGGAAACTCTTAGTGGAATGTCCCTTTTCTTCATCGTCATAGCGAAAGCGTTACAATCTGTCACTATCTTGAAACTTATGCCTAACAAATACACCCTCCACTTCTTCAACGCGGCTACAATAGCAAGTACCTCCAACTCATATGAATGGTACTTTTCTTCAGCTGGCGTCGTCTTCCGGCTCATATACTGTACCGGGTGGAAAAGCTGATCGTCCGTATCCGTGCAGGGATGCATCCGTATGAACCTCTGTCAACGCTTTTGGGTTGTACAGTCGCAGAACCGGAGCTTTCGCTAGTGCTTCTTTTAGTTGCTGAAAAGCTGCTAACTGGTCTGCCTCAAGTAAAAACTGAGCGTCTTTTCGTAAAAGGTCTGAAAGAGGTTTTGCGATAGTTGCATAACCCTCAATGAAACGTCTAAAATAAGATGTCAACCCAAGGAAGCGCTGTACTGCCTTTCTATCTCGCGGGATAGGGAAATTCTCCACCGCCCTTGTTTTTGCTTCGGATGGTTTTATAGCTCCATTTTCTATAATATAACCCAAAAAGTCCACTTTCCTATTCAGAAATTGACATTTACTCCATTTTATTCGCAAGTTATACTCGGCTGCTCGACTTAACACACGCTCTAATTTCTGAATGGCCTCACTTACATCCTGTAAGCAACAACCGTCCCATCTTCCACCATATCCCTCAAAACCGTAGCAGTGTACTTCGAAAATACAGCAGGTGAGTTTGATATCCCAAAGGGTACATATCGAAACTCGTACTGCCCGTTATGTGTAACGAACGCGGTATACTTCCTGGATTTCGCTTCGACAGGTACATGAAAGAACCCGTTTGCCCTATCCAAGGTCGTAAATAATTTAGCCCCCTGTAGCCTCTCAATGACGTCGTCTAACAACGGCATCGGAAAGTTATCCCTCATAATCTTGCTGTTTATACGCCTGTAGTCACAGCAAAGCCTTTTTGATCCATCCTTTTTGACAACAAGTACAATGGGCGAAGCGTACTCCGATGTACTGGGTTGAATAATACCCTCTTGTAGCTACTCCGCTATCTGTTCTTCTACCACTTTCTTGTCAGCGTATGAAATGCGTCTAGGGCCTTCGTGAACGGGATAATCATCAGTCAACACGATCTTCATTTCAACAAATGATTTCTGGTTTCTTACGGGTGCATAATTTTTAATCAACACCTCTACTGCACTTGCTTCTAACGGTTGAAGGTGGCATAAGTCAATATCTGGTTCCCTAGTTTCTTCAACAACGGCAACTTGGCATAGCTCTTTAAACTCTGCCTCAACCTCTGTACATCTCCCCTCGGCTTCGTCCGAAACTAAGCAACTTCCTGCCACGACTGCATTCGAACCCTTTTTTCCTGTCTGACTTGCCTCAGCCTTGTCAACTTTCTCCTTAAACTCTACCGAACCCTCTGATACAACCAAGTCAACCAATTTCAACACACTGACACCAATCACTGCTGAATACCGCATGTCACATTCTCTGGTCACGTGGAAAATGACTTAAAGTTCCATACCGTCGACCACCACCATAGTTTTGAAGCTACCTAGCGTCGTTAGTCTGGCATTTCCTACGCCTATAAGGCTTATTTGGTCGTTGCTTAATTCGATGTCGTCATTTAACAACAACAAAACATCGCGACGAATTAAGCAAAGGTCACATCCGGTATCTATTAAAGCGGAAAATGTCGCTCCCCCAACGGCTAGATCCTTAAAAATGCATCCTCCTGTTCCAAATTCTTGTTTTCCCTGGTTCCTCAACGTATTTACATTACTTTTTTCCTTCTTAACCTCAACTTGCTGTCGCTGACAATCTACGGCACGATGCCCTGGCTGACCGCATTTGAAACATTTAATTTGTTTTTGACTGCAATCTTTTGCGATGTGCGAAATATCTCCGCACTTGAAACAACGTTTTGTTTGATCTTTATTGTTACCCAAACCAGTAGACGCCTTATTTCCTTCACCCGAACGAACTGAACCTGAGCTGTTTACTTCTTGCCGACCACCCCGCACTTTTTCATATATGCTAAGCTGGATCTTAAGTTCTTTAACAGTTTTGGCCTGATATAAGTTACTCTTGTTGGATTTAGAACAGGAATACCTTCGATAAAATATGTTACTAAACTCAACTCATCTAATTCAATCGGTTTGCTAATCTCCATTAGATTGTAAAGGTATTCGCGGTAACTCTCGTTTTGACGCTTTCGATGGTTCCTAAGCATGCGATGCACTTCCATGGATGACACCACAATACCA
>NW_023478437.1:0-2595 GCF_013731165.1 Rhagoletis pomonella | reverse complement strand
AGCAAAAGTTATTATAAACAATTTATGAGATTGAAAATGAAAAGCGTGGGGCGCATGCATGTATCCTATATTGGCAGTAAGAGCTAGTACCGTCCGAAAACATTACAGTACAAGCGTACAACACATACCCAAAACGGCACTCACGTACAAATACATACAAGCATGTTGCGAATATTTTCATTCGCGTTCGCATCAAATGATACGAATGTTTTGCGAATGCGAATGTGTACATGGGAAGAGTGTCCATAGTAATGTTGTTGAAATGGTTCTAAGTCTCTAACCAGGGTGCGGGCAATAACCGGCTTTTAGCTTCAGACGCTAAACGGTTAAGTAGTATATCAAGCAACATTAATGGGCCTTTAACAAGTACTGCTAAAAGTCGTATAAGCAACCTAGAAATAATTTTAGATTCTTCCAACGAAAGCAAAGGCTCGGATGTAAAACCTGGAGGCATTAAAAGATGTGAAATAAAAGCCCAATTGAAGGCCTATCTTAAAGAAAAACGGGCTCATCTCGGTGAAAATCCTCTCGATCGGTGGAAAACTAAACAAATAACGACAAATTGACAGATTTGGGCCGCAAATATTTGAGCACTCCACCCGCCGTTCCAAGTGAGCAATTTTTTAGTGCAGCCGGCCTTATATATACGAGCCTCTAAGAAATGGCATCATGAGAGAAATATAATATGCCCATTTGGCACTTTGACTACAGGATTAAAACACTGTATAGGTACGGTGACCATAAATATGGATTCAAAATGGAGGACAATTTTTCAAAAATATGCCTACATATATTTACGTAGTATAAAAATATAGAGCCCTAACCGCCAAAATAACGTAAGCGACATTTTTTTCAAAATTTTCTTTTTGATGCAGAAATATTCCTAAAGCGTCTAGATGCATTTCTGCATCAAAAATAAAATTTTGAAAAAAATGGCGCTTACGTTATTTTGGCGGTTAGGGCTCGATATCAAAAGAGTATTTATGATTCTAAATTCTTATTACATTTTGAACTTTAAAAATGAATCACGTTTTCTTCATCGATATTAATCTTTTTTTACATGATTATTTATAAAAGTATAGTAAAACATATTATAATTTCAACAGCTTACACGAAAAGTGAAAATCATTAAAAGATTATTTTATAGGCAAATTTTGAGTCGTTCAAAATGAAAACAATACCCTTCTTTTTTTGTTTTTTGGTACTTTTCGCAGTTATTTGTCAAAAATCGACATCATGAATCGACGTTAACGACGAGTTCCAAAGTGCCCTTTACCAAAATATATAATTTGTCCAGATTGCGCTCCATAGCATCTACATTTCTAATCCGATTTTCATTATCTTTGGTTCAAAATTTAGTGTAATGATATATCTTCTTTATCGAATTTTTAAAATAATGAAAAAAAATAATCAAACGAAACTGCGTATTTGATTGAAAATCTCACTTTTTTGGACTTTGACGACAAAATGCAAATGGTCGCCTGTAGCACTAATAATTTTCATTGAAGTCGCCACAAGTTATATATTTTGGTAAGAGGCACATCAATACCCTTCGAGCTGTAAGTCGCTTACGTTGATTGGGGGATTTTTTCATGAGATATTGAAGAAAAGCTACGAAAAGTACCAAAAAACACTTTTTTGAAAAAAATCCATCCTTTATCCGATAATTTTAAAATAACGAATAAAATGCGGGACAAATGCAGGACACTTGGAAAAAATCAGTACATTTTCAGGATTTTTAAATTTGAAAAATTACGCAGGACCGACCTTTGAAAAACAGTACGGTACTGCAAAAAACAGAACGGATGGTCACCGTATGTATAGGTTAAGCACTCGTTCAATGTTCTAATAATTTACAAATTTTTAAGTAATAAAAACGAAGACTTAACATTCGCACATTCGCATTCCGATAAATTCGCATTGGCGAATGTGAAAAATATGGCATTCGAAACATCCCTAATACATACACAAAAACCGTACTAGACTGTCTCGCTTTGATTTCGGAATGCTTACACATTGGGAAGTTAGCTTACTGCCAATGGGCCGTATGAATAAAAATAAGCAATTGCTTTTTCTTAAAATTTAAGATCTTTTACTCAATTTATTCAAACAAAATTGAAGTCAAAGGTATGAAATTGTAAGAGAAATTGCTCAGTTTTATTCATACGGCCCAATATAGAAGTACAGTGAAACCCGATTGAGTAAAACCTTAAAAATTAATAATTAAACATAAGTGGCAAACGATATCATTTTCAATTTGGTACAAAATGATATGTCCAACCTTGACTTTTTAAACAATTTAATTATTGTAAAAATGACAGACCATTGCACTAAATATTTTTTTAATAAAGTTTTTCTTTACTTGTTTATGTATTTAAATAATGCTACGATATTGGTTTTAAACTATGTATACTTCATTAAATGTTGTTATTCAAGTATTTATGTAACTTAAAAAGAAGATGTAACTACATCAGTAATTATGTTCGCTTAAGTACCCGCATGGGGTACTTAAGCGGGTTCTTCTAAGTACCCAACCCGCCTAAGTACTTCAAAAAAGTGACATTTTTCGTGAGGTACTTAAGCGGGTTTTACTGT
>NW_023478436.1:0-2595 GCF_013731165.1 Rhagoletis pomonella | reverse complement strand
CTTTTTCTTTAAATAAATCAAATAGTACTTTTAATACTCGAATTGTATTATAGTAGGTAGAGTGGTTGCATCGAAAGGAAGAGTGGTTGGGCTCGAAACCTGCTGTAGGCATGTAGTTATAAACATGTATTTCCGTCAGTTATGGGTAAGTATGCAGGTAGATTTTCAAAATTATAAGACACAGAAAATTTCTAAAGCCTACATCTAAAACAGGTATTATTTTCTTTTCCCGGCTTGTTATAAAAAGGAACCTTTCTGTCTAGGTAAGATTTGATTTTTTCAATTTTATTCTTGTTCCGAGTATAAATATGAGTTAATGCGCTTTGAAACATCATAACATCTTCAAGGCTCGCCGGAGATAGTTCAGTTCATAAGTCTAATTTCAAAACCGTGATTTATTAAAAAAAATAAAATGAGTAAAAGGACGCGAGAATTTGAGTGTAATAAGGATCCAGATATGTTCTGTTTCATGTGTGGCCAATATACTATCATAAGGCGACGACGAGTGTTCTCAGATCATATCAAAACTGTATACTCCAAGTATTTTGGAATTGAGCCTAAAAATGCTGAAAAACCATGGACACCGAACACTTTGTGTACATCGTGTCGAGTAGAATTGATTCAGTGGGAATCAGGACAACAAACAAAATTTGATACACCAATGATATGGAGAGAACCTACTTGCCATTCAATAGAGTGTTATATTTGTCAAACAAAAGTACTTGGCGTTGGAAGATCAAGAGGAGTAACCTATGCTAGCGTACCTACAGTGACATTACCAGTACTACATTCAACGGCAGTTGCGGATCCAGTTCCATTGTCAATAGTAACATCTGAGTGCGGGGGATCAAGTTGTACTGAATTTCGCATGGAAAACGAAAGAAACGTTCTGTCACAAGCACAACTTAATGATTGGATAAGAGATTTGGAACTATCCAAGGAAAAGGCCGAGATCCACACTTCTCGTATGCAACAATTTAAATTTGTGTCATCCGATGTTAAGGTGACATATAGTAGAACTCGTCACGAACCATTTTCCAAACACTATACCAAGAAAGACAGTATATGCTACTGCAACGACATCCCTGGTTTATTCAAAGAGTTTGGTCAAACATATGATTCAAAAGAGTGGCGAGTGTTCATAGACGGCAATAAACTGAGTTTGAAGGCTGTGTTATTGCATATTGGTAACAAAAAGCCTTCTATCCCGATTGCACATGCAGTAAATACAAAGGAAACCTACGAGGAAATGCAAAAAATACTCAAATTTATCAAATATGAAGAGCGTGATTTTAAAATATGTTCTGATCTCAAAGTCGTTGCAATGCTATGCGGTCTACAAAGTGGCTACACCAAGCACTGCTGCTTCCTCTGCAAGTGGGATAGCCGAGCTCGTAAGGGCCACTACGTCAGAAAGGATTGGCCGGAAAGAGTCGAGTTTACCGTTGGTGTGGATAACATCAAATACACCCCTCTTGTCAAGAAAGAGAAAATCATACTTCCACCCTTACACATCAAGCTCGGTCTCATTAAAAACTTTGTTAAGGCTTTGGACAAAGAAGGCGAAGCATTCGACTATTTGAAAACAGTTTTTCCAGATATTTCTCAAGCCAAGATAAAGGAAGGTATTTTTGTTGGACCACAAATAAGAAAGTTGATCAACAATAATCAATTCAAAGGACTACTCTCATCAGTTGAGGCAGCAGCGTGGGAATCCTTTGAAAAGGTCGTTGCTTCTTTTCTCGGTAGACACAAAAGCCCTAACTACGAGCAGATAGTGAACGACCTAATCAATAATTATGCGAAAATGGGCGTAAATATGTCTTTAAAAATTCACTTTCTCCACTCACATTTGAGCTTTTTTCCGGCAAATCTTGGCGACGAAAGTGATGAACATGGCGAAAGCAAATGAGATTAATTGAGAATCGATATCAAGGATTCTGGGACGTCGCAATGATGGGTGATTACTGCTGGTTTCTCATAAGAGAAACCGATCCTAAACTGAATAAGCGTCAAAGTAGAACACATAATTATTTCGACAACATAGTAAAATCAAATTAAGATAAAGATTGTTAGAATATAGTATAAACATAAATAAATTAAAAAAAAAGTTAAAAATATGGGTAATTTCATTCATAAATTGAACTTTTAACTCAATAGAAACAGAGCATAGCTAGATATTTCACTCTTCTTTATACCATACATACGTTTTGAGGTATACGTTGAAATTGCGCAACCTGGGAATTTTTATTTGATCGCTTATAACTTACGTAGTTTTGCATCGATTTTCTTCAATGATAGCTTATTTTTTTTGTAATACAACAGAGCTTAGGGAGAAAAAAAAATCTGCAAAAAAATAAAAGGTTTTCGAGATCCTTCCCCGCAAAGTACAATTTTTTTTATATTTTTACAAAAAAAATTGAAAAAATCGGTAATGATTGTTCGTTATCTTTGAATCTACAGGGCCTAGCAAAAAGTGTTGTATGCACAGCTTATAGAAAATTTTATTACCTTTTAAAAGCTTCAAACCGTTTTGGAATTGCTTACTTCGTTCTTGAGATATATATGATTAAGTGGACCCAATTTTTTTTTTTT
>NW_023478435.1:0-2596 GCF_013731165.1 Rhagoletis pomonella | reverse complement strand
CATTTTCCGCAATCATACACTTCATCAATTCCATTTTGTTTTTTTTTACAGCATAAAAAATTTATATTTGATGGTTATGTTTCAGCTGTTCTTCTTTCTACGTCGCCCTCTGGCAGTTATGCACGACTTCGATATTTTAATTATCTTCTACAAACATTTATGCGATTTTTTATGGCATTTCTTTTATTTTGATTGTGATTGAGAAGTTTTGATGTGATTGCAGCTAAAGTGAAAAGCGTTTCCCATACCAATAACTTCTTACTGCACTCTTTATTCCAACCTCCTTTACTCCAAATCCAAAAGCAATCAAATTTCAATGGATTTGTCTGTTTACTTCCCCTGATGCCACTTGCCACTTGCCACTTCCCACTTATTTTGTCCCATAAACCGCTAAGTTGCACTTTTTTCCTGTTAACTGCATTTCTATGGCCTAAACTTATTTTATTGTTATTGCTTTTAAAACATTAAGTCGCATCGACGTCTGCTGAATCAAGTCAACTACTTCCACTTGCAATCTTCTACTGCTCAATAATTTTTGTTGCATTTGCTGCTGTCGCTTCTCTTGTATTTGCTTCGCATACGTCGTAGCCATGCCCCGTGACACATTTATGGCTGACCCACCAAACTTAAACTTCCCAAGCAATTGACACACTTTTCCATTTGCCACATGCCATTGGCTATACCACAACAGCAATCGAATGAAATTTGTTGGCTCACAAATTGAAACTGATGGCACTTGTTTTCTCAACAAAGTGGTTAGCGTCATATACTTATTTACATGCACAGCCATTGGCCGTTGTGTGAATGTGTGAAAACTTCAAGAAAAGTCATTAAATGCATTTTGTGGCATGTATTTCATAAAACATATAGAAATTAAATGTTTGAGTTGATAAGTGAAAGTATGTATCTCTGAGTGCTCTTGAGCCTTGCCAGCAGCTGCAAAGGGCTAAACAATGTTTTAAGAAATTGTGGTTGTGTTGAATGCAGGCGGAAGGTAGTAGTTCGGCGTTGTACAAATACTTATGCATATTTGTAATTCTGAAAATATTGCAAAAATTTAACTTTTTCACAGACCTTGCTAAATTTTTAATCGCTTACTGTTCATTTACCTGCTACTAAATAATGGTATGAAGCTTTAAATTATCTGGAGCTATGAAGACTCTCCGTGAGATGCATAACATTTGTTTGAAAAGCTCGAAAAGTTAATCAGAAGCTTTTCAACTGCGTTAAGCAAACTCTTAGCAAAGCGTTGAAAGTTTAAAAAATGCAAAAAAAAATACTCTAAATCTGCCTAAATGTTAGAAAAAGAAGGAAAAAAGCCCTCAAGAGCATTATCAACTACATTCACAAGTTCAATGAACATTTCAAGTGAGCCCTTAAAGTTGTAAAATATAAGGTAGGCAAACAAGTTATCAAAGCAAAAGCTCTTCAAAGGCTACAAAAATAAATAATGTTCAAAAACCTTGTAAAGCAAAAGCTGCAAAAATTCTTTCAAAACCAAAACCCTTTGAAAATCTTATCAAAGTAAAAGCTCTGGAGAAGCTTTTCAAAGCAAAGGCTGTTCAAATATTCTTCATCTTCCCTAATATATTTAAAGAGGTTTTGACTACAGCTTTCAAAAGGTTTTCAATAAGCTTAACATTAGTTTCGAATAATTTAAAATATATAAGAAAAAAATATGTATCAAGTGTTCAAAAGCGCTTAAAGGCACTTAAAATTTAAACGCTTTAAAGCGCTTTCCACTGTGTTCAAGTTGTTACGAATTTTTAAGAAGCTTTCAAAGTTCAACTTTGCAAAACTTTAAATCTCCCTAAGCATTTATAAAGTTCTTGATTTTTTTTCAATGAAAATCTTCAAGCTATAACAGCCCTACTCACTAAGTCGAAGCTTACTCAAAGTTCATTGAAAATTAAAAACTCTTGAAGCTTGTTTAAATTTTAAAGAATTGCTGGAGCTGGAGCTTTCTTCGTTTTAGAAAATTAATTTAAAAACAAGTAAGAAAGTCTAAGTTCGGGCGGAGCCGAACATTAAATACCCGGCGCAAGTATTAAATATATGTTTTTTCACCTTTCAGAAACCTTCCGCTAGATGGTAAGCCGGGGTGTATCAATTTTGAGTAGCGTCCTTAAATTTCGAAATATTGAAGTTTCAAGCATTTCTTAAATTTACCGTTATATGAGAATCGGCCGTTATTTTAGTCCGATTTCAATAATTTTCAACGTTTTGCTTACAGTTTGGTACAAATTGGTAGAACGGTTACCGATATACTTATATGTGATCATAAGTGGGCGGTGCCACGCCCATTTTCCAAAATTTTACCATAAACGTATTTCTTGGTAAAGAATTGTTGCAAGCATCAATTTTGAATAAATTAGCTTTAATATTTACTGATTTATCGAAGATTTTGTATTTCTCTAAATTACCGTTATATGGGATGTGAGCGTGGTTATTCTCCGATTTTCAAAATATTCGGCCATTTCGTATGTTATATCAAGGCCAACAACTGTGCCAAGTTTGGAAGAAATTGGTGCAGCGGTTACCAAGATATGCACATGTAACCATAAGTGGGCGTGGCTACGCCCCTTTTCCAAAAATG
>NW_023478434.1:0-2596 GCF_013731165.1 Rhagoletis pomonella | reverse complement strand
AAAAAAATGTGTATACTGAGAAAAAATAAAAAAAATAATCAACTATATTATTAGGCAAAGAATTGTTAAAGAAGTAACATTGTCTCACCTAAGGCAGTCAATAAGGCGGAATTAGAGCGAGAAGTTGCCAACTGATAACACCTGTATTATTGCATCATGGGAAATATACCTACCAAGGCGCATCAATACAAGGTGGTGTTGATTGATTAGCTGATTGGATATTTTTGTCTCTACACTAGTACAGGAGAATGTCATCCAAGACGAAGTGGCGCAACTTTGGGATGTCAACAAAACGAAATGACGAAAATTATCTCCTATTCCCTTTCGTTTTTGCATCCTCCTGTACCAAAAAGCAATAACAAATTACACGGGACTTTTACTTATATGCAATTGCCACCACCTTGTATGGATGCGCCTTGATACCTACTACAATTCACCATGGAAATAACCTACTACAATTCACCAAGGAAAGGCCAACATAGTTCCATGTAGAAGCTCATATACTACGTTTATGCGACAGAATTCATGAATTCTTCATTTCATGAATTCAAAAACGGTCCCGTTTATGCATAGTTCGCGAATACATGAAATAAAGTGCCTGGAAAAAGTGGCAATGCAATTGCGAGAAACTAAACAGTAGGGTTGTTACTTTTTTGGCCTCCTTTTGAATTTGCAAAAGTCGTTGGTACCAGGCAATGAACCAATTATATTTAAATTGGTTATAATATATTTTCAGTTTATTCTATTTGAATTTATTTTATATTTCAACGATTCCACATAACTTTTCCAGTGTTTTAAATCCTGGTTATGCCACTCATACTTTTTAATCTAAAACCATCATAACCCTAGTAAACAGCTGTTTGTGAAACGTGGCGTTGTCGGACTTGCACTTCACGATTTCATGAAATGATGCCGAATTCATGGTTAACTTTCACGTACAACTGAATTCATGAAATGGTGTTTATGCAGCCAATTTAAACCCAAATTCATGAAATGAATTCGTGAATTAGCCTACGCATAAACGTAGTAATAGCTTACACACAGCACAAAGCTCGATTTCGTGTTTAATGCATCTCCTCGCCGGAAGAACTGCTTCCACTTTTTCGCCAGGTTTGCGTCCGTAGGAAGCGAAGAAAACTTATATCGCATGCTTTCCTTTTGGTTTCACTATTACACTTTGCCACTCACTGCACACTTCATTTTGCTTTGTAATGTCTCAATAATTTTTTAAAACCACGGAGAAATATTAACGCACAAATAGTGGAATCGTTATTTGGTTTTTTTTCGTATGCTCACAATCAACAATTGCACCAAGACGACGTCACGCACACAGCTGATTCTGTCAAAATGACAAAGAGCGGATTAGCGGTACCGCGATTGGCGCAATCTCTATGTCTCTCAATCGTGGCAACTGAAGTTCGGAAGTTATATCTAAGCCGGTTTTTCTATGCTTTCTAAGCTTTGCTCTTTGCCGCTGTCTGCAGAAAGCTATATGAAAGAATATATGCAAACAAAACACATAGCGGACATAAATGGCTTCAAAACGTCACTCATCGATTAGCTGATAACCAAACACTCGAATCGAATAAGACGCAACAAAGAAAGCACACTCTTCTCGCAAAAGAGCATCGCACAATCGTCTCAATTAACGCCGTCCTGGGCGTTGACATTTGTGTACCACAAGTAAACAAAGAATAGAGCGAAAAGAAGAACGAGTTGAAACTGCCAAGGCAGTTCACTTTACAGCGAAAAACGTGTTTTAATTTTGCTAAATGTGAAAATATTGAATTTTTCACCTAATCTATTAGAGAACAGTGAACATTTTAGCGCACTCCATTGCTTTGCTATTGAGGCTGCTTCAGCAAACGTTTTAGTGCACTCCATTGCTTTGCAATTAAGGCTGCTGCAGAAAATTGCAGCAGCATCTCTGTGGGATTGATTAGTTAACTTGCTAATGGAGGCTGCGTGGAGCAGAAACAAAATCATTGTGAGGAAATGCTGTTAATATAATAATAGAGAAACATTTCGGGAACGGCTTTGCCGTACCCTATGTACACAAAATGCAGCGATTCGTCCCAGCGCTACACTTGCATCTACGCTTCTTGCATTTTGACGACTGTCGCAATTTAACACACAGCACTTCATTATATTGGTTTTTACGCGTCTTCAACTCAAAAATCACTCACAAATTGCAAATTAACACGATTTAAACTGAGTTTTCACTTATAATTCAAATTTCTCTTTCGCTGATTGGTAACAAAAGTTTATTTACAAGTTACCACAAATGTCAAAATCGGCGAAACCAAAGTAGCGGTACCACTGACGGCGCCACCTTTGTTCGCTGCACCGTGAATTAAGGTGGTATCAATTGTGACAGCTCGATTTGGCACTGCTTTAGCTCAGTAGAACGAGAAGAAAAACAGGAAGAAATTAAGCCCCATTTGGGGGAAAAATATAAAGTTTCACATTTTTTCCTAAACAAAATTTGCTTTTGTATAGTATATTCGTAATGAAATGAAATAAAATAAGTTAAAATACCTTTTTAAGAAAAAAAAATGTGTATACTGAGAAAAAATAAAAAAAATAATCAACTATA
>NW_023478433.1:0-2596 GCF_013731165.1 Rhagoletis pomonella | reverse complement strand
TACTTAGTCATCAAAAAAGGACCGGGATCCCGTTGTAATTTCAACGAGGTTGGGCCTTGGAACTTTAGGCTCAACGAACTTACAACGGCATGCATTTTTATTCTATTTATAGAGAAGGAATGGTAAATAAATAAAGGCAATAATTGAATTACAGAGAGTTGGAAAATGAAAAGTATTAAATTTTCCTAACAAATTTCGAAACATCGGAAAGCATCGATATATCGATGATTTTCTGGCGATGTATTTTAGCATCGATGTTCATTTTTCCGATGCATCGAAACATCGTTAACAAATTTTAACTAAAGAAAATAAATAAATAAAAATAAACTTAAAATCGTCAACCAGTGAAATGTATTCTTTTATTTTTCCTTACACACGCTCATTTTTATCTTTACTCTCCCGAAAACTTTGACTTTTGTAGGTTTGACGTCAAGTTGGCTTCTACCTGTCTTACCCTGGGATTCAGTAATTCAGTCTCATCTCAAGTCACTAAATTTGAGATTAGCAATTAGTGACTATTTTTGTGACTTGAGATGATTTGGCTATTCAGTCCCTGCAAAAAATTGTGGGACTAATCTCTAAAGAGAGTATTCCGAGATTACTCTCAATCGGGTACAATTGGGCATTAATTAGTCGCAACTAGTCTCATACGGGTACTAATGGAGATCAATTAGTCTCGACTCATGCCTTATGGGTATAATTGGAGATCAATTAGTCCCCAACTCATCTCTAACGGGTACTATTAACGATTCAATGATATGTACGCACTTAGTCAATGAAATTTCATGTGCGGCGCTGGCACGCAGAGAGAGTATTCGCCTAACAAAACTGCGCACCCCGGTTCGAATGTCAGCTGGCGTAAATTTTTATTTTTATTTTTTAAAAGTGACTAGTCGCTTTTTATACCCATTCGGGTATAAAGGTGAACAATTAGTCTCTTCATAGGACATGCTCGAACAAAAGCGAACAGTTCATTCCATATAAAGAGATCAAAAGTGGTATTAGTCGCATGCTCCTTTGCGCTTGCTCCCGGAGTTATCCCGGATTAGTCCCATTTTTTGCAGGGGTAGGAGAGAGTCACAAAAAGTTCACCAAAATTGTGTGGTGAAAACAAACATAGACAGTCAACTGATAGCGTTTACGTATGCCTTTTGCCTCGCCGCCCGAAGAGTCGCAATGGCCGAGTGGTCAAATTTGGTAATAATTTACCAAAGTAGCAACCCTGCTATCGACTTCATTATTAGCAGTTTTTTTTTTCCTCTGCTCTTTCCTTTCCGCCAAATCAGCCTTTTTCTAAAAACTCTCCTCAAATAGTTTCTCCAATCTTTCATCCGACTATTCTTTTTTTCTAAATACCGCTTTAGCGAAGTTTTCTTTTTTTTGGAGGTGACGTGAAATCGGGGTCGCCTACTAAATACACAAAAATATATTAAATATATTGTATGTTAGAAATATTTATACATATGTAGTTCAAACATATGTACCTGGTGGTTTTCCTTTTGTTGGAAGTAGACGGCGTGAAATCGGGCTCGGCTACTACATATACTATACAAATAAATATATTTTACGTAAGGAATATTAATAGTTCAAACATATCGCTCGTTAACGCGAGAAAAACGGCTTTCATGTTTTGAATTTACATGTCGTCGCTGTTTTTGCAAAACCGCCTATCTTACGGTACTTAAATTTTACAGGCGAGCGACAAAACGGGGTTTCTTTGAAGGCATTGCCTTGATAGGCAGTATATTCTCTAGCTATTATTTTACAAATTTGTTGTTTTAATTACGAATTTTATGCATACATTTCGATGCCTTGAGTTCAAGGTTACCAAATCTCATTTTTGTCAAAATGGCGATTTAGGTGGTTCCGCAACTGGTCGATGGGCGGTTTTGCAAAAACATCGACGATATACTCCCATAGAGAAAATGAATACATAATTTGTTCTAGTTGGCTACAGGTTACATTTTTCTAAGTTTGATTCATTTTTATGAATTTTGTACAAAGTTTGCAAGAATGATTACCATATAAATAATTTGTTACAGAATGAGCTATATTTTAAATGAAAATTAACGAAAAAGATTAATGATGGAAAACATTTTGAATATTGTGAAAAAACTAAATTACGAGTTACGAATACTTCTGTGAGTGACTGTATGTACCTGGTGTAGCTGGCGCCACATCTGACAACTCTTCTGCAGCAGTGCTGACGTCAAGACTCGCTGCCCAAGTCACATGTAGGGTTTATCGACTTCTTATTTTTAAATATTTCGTGGAATTCACTTTGTGTACATAAATATAAACGAAAAATTTTATTTATTTCACTTTAAACATATTAAAAAACCTAACGCAGACTCACTTTTGATATGCACAGAACTGTCTAGCGTTCCTTCCCGTCTTGGAGTTATTCGAAGCCGCTTGATTGTAGTTCCGTTCTAGGGTAGGTATAGAATTTCGTCTCCACTTGCACCGCACAGTGATATATCACAAGAAGTAAAAAAATAAATAGTTAATGATAGAAAAAGTTACAATGTGTTTAATGTGGACCAGTTATTTGTAATCACCTTAGTGGGAGAGTTTGGTTAAGCGGAAAATCGTT
>NW_023478432.1:0-2596 GCF_013731165.1 Rhagoletis pomonella | reverse complement strand
CAACATTTAAATGAAATTATCTTCAAAAAGTAAATGTCATGGACCAAATTTTATGCGTTTTTTTTTAAAAAAAAGTTATCAAGCTCTTAAAAAATCACCCGTTACCTTCGTTAATTGTTGTTCTCATTGATGTGTGTTGCTTATAAAAAAAAAACCTTAAGTTTTCATCTTCTTTTAGTTAGCCTACATTTAGGCTTTGCGCTGCTAAAATTCGCTGATGCTTAGCCTTCGTACAAGAACTCTGCGGTGCCACAGGTCAAGTGTTTACCTACGAAATTCCATGTACCCAATGTATAACTGACTTTCTCACAGACACGTTCGTACTTATGTAACAAATAGTCGCATTCTCAGGCTAAGTGCCTAGCAAAGCAAATAGTGAGAGTCGTCTTTAAATATTCATACGCTTTTGCTTTTTTTTACATACATACATATTTCTTTTTCTATTTGGCATTTAGTTATTTTTTCTAAATATAAAAAGGTGTAAAGCTGCGACCGCTTACAATTTGTGTGGCACAGGCAACATATTATTCAATTACCTACATATACATATATATAGTCGCGCATCTGCTATAGTATCTATAAGCACTAGGTAGGTTACTGAGCGGCACTCAGCTCAATTGCTTGCCTTTCACATAAAATTTAATGGCGAGCACATATTTCTTGTACGTTTGCTTGCTAATTAAGATGTGCATAAATAAACACATTCATGGAAATAACTACATATGGGTCATTCCAGCGAAGGCGATACCACAGGTCAAAAAATAAATTGCATAGATTGCGTTTAAATCTATGCGGGTAGACCGTTCTTTCGATTTACAAAAATGAGGGGTCATTCAAGGAGCTTGGGCAGTAGATGAACAATAAAGGTTTTATTTTTCGGAAAGAGTTGCCACCTGTTAAACAATTAAACTGAATTTATTTAATAATCAATGCCATCAGATCCGTACCGTTCCGCACCGATATTAAAGTGTGAGGTGTCAAATCAAAGGGCTCGAGCTGTAGATATGCCATAAGGTTTTACTTTACTTTCTCGAAAAGGGTTGCCACCTTTTAAAAATTTAATCCAAGTTATTTAAAGTAATAAATAAAATATTCCTATATGGTTATCAATCTGAATGGGTTTTAAAGGCTTTATTTCTAAACTATGTAAATGTTGAGGGTTACCAAATGTTTAGGAAATAAGTATCAATTTGAATTAAGGCAATTGAAATGCGTATCGCCCACTGGGTGCCAGACGAAACAAGTTTAAGGAGATAGTAGTTGAAAATATATTGCAGAGTGCTTCCACCTGTTTTAGAGCCGAATATACACAAGCTATATGAAATTTAAAAATATAGATGTCAAAAAACGAGTGTAAGAAAATCTTTGGTTTGAACATATAGAATTTTTTAAGGTTGTTGCCACCTGTTAAAAAAGTTAGATTCGAATTATTTAATAAGTTAAAAGAATTATTAAAAGTTTGTAATCAAACGAAATGGGTTTGAAAGGTAT
The DNA here is from genome assembly GCF_013731165.1 of Rhagoletis pomonella. Taxonomy (NCBI): domain Eukaryota; kingdom Metazoa; phylum Arthropoda; class Insecta; order Diptera; family Tephritidae; genus Rhagoletis; species Rhagoletis pomonella. Next base: position 1,105 of record NW_023478432.1, on the reverse strand, counting down.
TTATTTCTGAACTTTGTTTAGTAGAGTTGCCACGTGTATTTAAAACTATTTCTACTTAATTCATCAGTTAATTGCAATATACATACATATATCACAATGCCAAACAAAAGAGATTTAAAAAGATTTAAGTTTGAAAATACTTTTAAAGAGGGTTGCCACATGTTTGAAAAGTTGACATAAATTGGTCATTTAATTTCTAAATTAAAATTTTGAATTTTTGTTGAATTTTTTAGTAGTTCAAAAGTATTGCTTCATTAAAACCTCAACTACCCCACGACACAATACGCCGCTATCGTGGCGAGACCTTAACATTGTATTAAATATATGAGGCATTATTTTTTCTGTCACATTTTCTGTTGAATTTACTTTTTTTAAGTTATATACCGGGTTCTAATCATCGTACAGACATCGTCCTTATATAACGTTCTATATAGGGTTCTACTCTTCGTAGAAACTTCTTCTTAACCTTGTTTTAAAGCTACGGCGGGTATCTTCGTTTTCCTATCATGGAAGCATAACAAGATGTGATCAGTAGATTCACTTCCCTTTTTCGGCAGTTCTATTCCAGTCACCTATTTAAAATTAGTAAAATAGGTACTAATTCTTTATTACTTTTACTCCGTTGGTACAAACTATTTCCAAATTAGTGTAGAAAAATATATAATGACAGGTTTTAAAACCTTAATATATGTTTGTACCGATACCTCTACTAAGGTTTAAGGTAGTAAACTCTACATAAGTTCTTTATTTCAGCTCAAATTATTTACAAACTGACGCTTATTCTATGAAATCAAGCCCAGTTTTACACTGCTGCCAAATGTAAATAAGGATTAAAATCTAAAAACTAATTAGTACAACTAATTAAAATCTGTGGAAAATTAACAATAAAATATTTTTTTCGCAAAATCAATAAAGGACCCTAACCACGATATTTTTAAAGTTTTTACATTTTGAGTGCGAAAATTGTTCTGAAAATACCAAATTCTTAAAAAATTACAATAAAGTGAATTACTAAAATGGAGAATTTTAGACACTGTTTTTCCCAAAGTACCTACTTTAAAAAAAAAAATGACGAGTGCCAACAAGACGACCGATTTTTTCCAAA
>NW_023478431.1:0-2596 GCF_013731165.1 Rhagoletis pomonella | reverse complement strand
GGCCGTTATTTTAGTCCGATTTCAATAATTTTCAACGTTTTGCTTATCTGTGGCAAGCACAATAACCACACCGAGTTTGGTACAAATTGGTAGAACGGTTAACGATATACTTATATGTGATCATAAGTGGGCAGTGCCACACCCATTTTCCAAAATTTTACCATAAACGTATTTCTTGGTAACGAATTGCTGCAAGCATCAATTTTGAATAAATAAGCTTCAATATTTACTGATTTATCGAAGATTTCGTATTTCTCTAAATAACCGTTATATGGGATGTGGGCGTGGTTATTGTCCGATTTTTTAAATCGGCCATTTAGTATGCTGTACCAAGGCCAACAACTGTGCCAAGTTTGGAAGAAATTGGTGCAGCAGTTACCAAGATATACACATGTAACCATAAGTGGGCGTGGCTACGCCCATTTTCCAAAACTTTATAATATTCTTATTTTTCGTCTAAAAGTTACTGTAAATATCAATTTTGAGTGAATTATCTTCAGTAGTTACTAAAATATCGCAGTTTCCGTATTTCTGGAAATTACCGTTATATGGGAAGTAGGCGTGGTTATTGAGCGATTTTAAAAATTTTCGGCCATTTGGTATGCTGTGCAAAGGCCAACAACTGTGCCCAGTTTGGAAGAAATTGGAGCAGCGGTTACCAAGATATACACATGTAACCATAAGTGGGCGTGGCTACGCCCATTTTCCAAAAATTTATAATATTCTTATTTTTCGTCTAAAAATTATTGTAAATGTCAATTTTGAGTGAATTATCTTCAGTAGTTACTAAAATATCGCAGTTTTCGTATTTCTGGAAATTACCGTTATATGGGAAGTGGGCGTGGTTAAAGTCCGATTTCGCCCATTTTCAACACCAACCTACCTTGGATTAAGGGAAACCTACATACCAAATTTCGTTGAGATATCTCAATTTTTGCTCGAGTTATCGTGTACACGGACGGACGGACAGACGGACAGACGGACAGACGGACGGACAGACAGACATAGCTTAATCGATTTCTTTTTTCATCCTGATCATTTATGTATAAATTTGTCTATATCTATCTACCCTTGTGCACAGTGCGCTCGGGTATAAAAAAGAACAAACGTCTGGGGAACGTCCTGCTAGAGAACAAGACGAGAAAAAAGTTTTGAAAACTTAACGTTAAGAATGAGAGGGGCGTCTGCGTGTTCGGAGGAAAAGTTTTTTCAGTGAGAACCGCGGATTTTAACTCTAAGCTAGAGGAAAGCTGGATCATTTCAACTTCCAGACCGTTTATTATTATGGTGAACTGTCCATTTATGGAACAATTTTGATTTTCTGTGAAAGAAAAGTTCGTGTCTTAATTAAGTTTATTTGCATAACTATCTTTCAGTTCTTTTTTGATTAACTTTAATATTAAAACATTTCGAAGTCATGGAACGCTATGAGATAGTTCAGAGATTTGTTCCTTTTTCGTTCTCTGTAAGAAAGTTCCTTTAGAATTTTGTTCCCGTTGTTAGAAGTTTGAATTTAAGTACAGAAACTAATGTTTTAATTTACTTTTCTTGTCTGCGTCTACTCAGGCTAGTGGATAGGTTTACAAAGTCGCGTACATTCTAAACCAAAAAAATTATTTATTTAAAAAAAAATTCTCACTGAAAAAATATTTTTCCTCACCAAAAAGATTATACAGAAGCTTTATGTCGCGTTACCCGGGTGTTATCGTTTAACCGGCATCAACATATGTATATCATTAACCCTAGTACATACATATATACATATTTGCAAAGATAAGTATATATATATTTGTGCAAAATTTGTATTAAAAAAATCATTAATACGATTTTACAGTAGAATCTCAAAAAATTTAACCGAAATGTCCCAAGGGTAATTAACGTTTTCGAACTATTAACTTTTCTTAGCGGTTTTAAAAAATTAAAAAAATATATGTAATAATAAACATAAAGTTTTTAGGAAATATCACGCTAAATTTATTTCAATGACTTAGTATTCATCACTACGAAAAATAAACTTGAATTTAATTTGCACCAGCATATTCTGGTTTGTGGAGAGTTTTCTTTTTTCTTTATTTTTGAGATTCTTGCTTTAGATCAGTGGTCGGCAGGCCATAGCTCACTGAGCACTCTCTGAGCTTATGTGTGTTTTACACATATACGAAGAGCGGTAGCTGACAACATAAACCAACTCCGTAAATACCTCTGATTTGCGATGACGTTTTCTGCTTTGATGACATTTTTTAAACTCACAAACAATACACAACTCACAAAGTCAAACGCTCATGACAAAAAGAAATTCGGGGAATATCCGCAAACAAATTGAGATGGGGCTTGTTTTTGTTGCCAAACAAATAGTTTGTTTGGAAAATGTATAAGCTCAGAACAGTTAAACGAAAAGTTAACTTTTTAGAGCGGTACGTGAACGCTGAAATTCGGTTAACCTAGCAGAGCGATTCACGGGCGAGTTAACTTTTCCGTGATTCTACTGTATTATAAATCTAATGATGCTCCCCTAGCCTTTGCATATCTGTCTATGACTTATTCTGCAGTGATTTCAAAGTCATGAAGTTTGTGCCACACTGCCAATCCGATCATC
>NW_023478430.1:2185-2597 GCF_013731165.1 Rhagoletis pomonella | reverse complement strand
GCAGTGACACCTGGTAAATTCCACTATGGGTGGGATGCATGCAATAATACCATACACAATAATTCCCATTACTTGGACATTAAAAAGCAGTTTCAGAAGTGAACTAGTGTTATTTTATCAATTTTCCTTTTTCTAAACGGTTATAATGCCACCAGTACATAATTGCGAAAGGACGGCGACCGCCGCGACGCCGGGCACTTTCAAAATTGTATACTTCCAAATCCTTCCATTTAACTTGTTCATGTACTACTTTTTGTCAAATGTAACTGGGTGACTACCTACATATGTGCACTAGTTTGCCTTATTACTCAAATTGTTAAGTTTAAAAGTTGGTCTTATTCAATTGGGAAATAACACAAATTTGCGTTATTGCCGTTTGTGTTATTTCACCCCCCCCCCCCCAAATTTAAAG
>NW_023478430.1:0-2085 GCF_013731165.1 Rhagoletis pomonella | reverse complement strand
CCCCCCCCCCCCCCAAATTTAAAGTGGCACATAAAGAAACCGGGTTTGCTTTTCTATTATATTATTATCCTTTTCTTCTAAAAATTATTGAACATTGAAAAAAAAAATAAAATTGCAAAAAAAAATTAAAAAAAAAATATTTTTTTTCAAAAGTAAACTAGCTAATTTTAGAACGGCAAAAAAATGGCAAATTTTGACATAAAGCCTAGTCTTTTATCTTTGAGTTTGGAGGGGTGGCTTCGCTAACTTTATATAAAGTTAGCAAAACACCTTATATCTAAAAAAATACCAGAGCGACAAAATTATTTTTTCCACAACTAATTAACGGCAAAAAAACGGCAAATTCATGGGTATATGCGACATTTATTTCTTGATGTTGATTCGCTAACTTTATACACATGGCATTTTTCGTATTGTCAGTGACAATTCGACAGATTGGTGGTTGTTTTGTTTGAATTGCCACCACCGCTTCAATTCCATGAGAAACTCCATTGAAAAAGTGACAAATTATCATTTTCGGGTTTTAAAATTGTCGTTGACAAAATTGTCGCCAGTCATAAGAAATTTTTATGTAATTCATATGTAGTAATTGCATTTGCACTATTTTAGTTTTAAGAAATATTCAAATTATTGAAAACTACTGAAATGTGCGCAATAACCATATAAACAAATTTACAAAATTCTCCTTTGAAAACATTCCGACGGAGCTATTTAGTTTTGTCGCTATTGTCGTGACAATTTTGTCAGAGGGAAAAAGTCAGCACCATTGTCGACAATATTCCAGTATTGCCACTGTCGCTTTCTTAAAAAATTCACAGTTACCTACAAGCGTATATGAAACAGAAAAAATGTCGCTAACAATTCTGGCTCTGAAATTTTATAGAAAAATCGACAATTGTCGCACCTGTCATGTTTATGAAAAGGCCCCAGGCAGTTAAAAAATACAAGCTTCCACCGAGAACAAAGCTGTAATGCTCTGGTAGATACTCTCCTAAAACTAGAGAAAAATAATTTTCATGTAGTTCCTATTAAAAAGCGTAATATCCACGAAGTGAAAGTTCAGGCTCAAAACGAAGATATTTATCATAAAATTACCAATGAGTTTTGGTAAGTGTAAGAAATCTTATTACACCTACCAACTTAAAAGTAGCCGAGGACTAAAAGTTGTCATAATAGGCATCGAGTCCAGCGTGAACGCACACGAGATAGAAAACGCTTTTAGGGAAGACGGTTTTAAGGTGCGCAATGTTTTCAACATCAAAAATAAATACAACATCCGTCAACCGATGTTCAAAGAAGAGCTGGAACCTGACTTTCATACCTGTAGAAAGGGGAAGTGCATCAAATATATCAATTGCGATATCTTCTACACCGCAAAATCTCCATAGAAGAACCACATACGCGTAGAGGCCCTGTTTAATGTCATAACTGCCAGGAATTTGGTCACACACGTCGCTACTGCACCTTACCAGGTGTCTGTGTTATCTGTGGGGATTTACACACTTTTAAAGAATGTGTGAAATCAAAAATGGACCCGAAATCCAAAAAGTGCAGTAACTGCGGTTGAAACCACGCTACTAATTATAGATGTTGTCCAGTTTATATCTCAATGAAAGAGAAAACATTTCCCAAAAATATTCCTATTAGGTATAACCACATACCAGAAATCGCTAAGCCAAAGCCTGCGCCAATAACTGCTAATAATTTTACTTCTTATACACAAATACTGAAAAATACTCCTCCGGCACAACCTCTTTTTGGTCACAATAGTAGTAACCTAGAAGCTACTATAAATAACATTATATAGATAAACCATGAATAATCCTAAAATTTGTTTTGGAATTCGAACGGGCATAAAAACCAATTAGAAATTTTCCTAGAGCGTTTTCATATAGACGTTTTGCTTGTATCTGAAACCCACCTAACGCAATTTAATAACTTACAAATATATGGGTACAAATTCTATGATACTCAGCATCCACAAGGGAAAGCCCGAGGTGGAACAGCCATTCTCATTCGTAACAGAATAAAGCACTATGAATTAGAATCGCAAAGTGATGAGTTCATTCACTTGGGTGGCCTTAC